>NW_016107537.1:344546-357617 GCF_001604975.1 Cebus imitator
TGTGGGCAATAAAAACACGGCGTCCACTCACCCTCTGCGCTTTCACTGGGAGCTGCAATCCTGAGCTGTTCCTAAACGGCCATCTTGGATCATCCACCGACCTTTCTTTAAACTTTGAAGTTTCTGTCACTGGATGGGGCTTTTTGCTTTTATATTCTTTTATGTTCTTGAGATTTGCTTTAGGTATAATGGATTTAGTTGATTGGCCACATTTCTAGATGCTTTCAGGGAGACAAGGTTCAGCTCAGCACTCCTGTGCTGTGTGCTCTACCCTAGAAGGCTGACCAGGCCCACAGCTTTCTTCTCTGGCTCCTTGGGGTAAAGCACCTGCTGTGTTGAACGTCTGAGATGTTCTCAGTCTGTTGGCAACAACACTCCAATAGGGGCTGCTGGCAAAAGTGCTGTGGCAAGGTATCAAGTGGGCTGCCAAGAAGTGTGCTGTGGTAGGGTCAAGGGTGAGTGTTCCTCCGCTGTGCAGTGGTAGGAGGCCATGTACAAGTGCACACCAACAAGGCATTGGAAATCCAATCATGCATGCCTGCCAGGATGGTGGTTAGGTTAGGCTGAGGGCAACTGTATTCAGGTGGGAGAAGGCTGTGGGTGGATACGCACCAGTAGAGGTCCATCTGCAAAAGTACTCCAGTGAGAAAGCAGGAGCTGCTGTCAAAGAGTGATGGTGGTGGCTACTGGCAAGTATTTTGGTGGGACAACTGAGGCTACATGTAAGCAGGTGCTGGCAGAGGTGGATGCTGGGAGACAGAGGGGCTCTCAGATCAGACTGGCCCCTTCTTCAGGCAGACAGCCTTGCTGTCTCCACTTCCAGCAGCTCACAAAGGCTAAAGCCACCTAGAAGAATAAGGTGAGCCTTGGGGGATGGTGTCCATGGCCATGCTCCACTGCAGCCTCTCCCACTCCAAACCCTCTGGGCTCTATGCAGGACTAAATTTCTGTCTCTGTCCAGTCTATGGCAGTTCTATGTGCCAACTCAAATGTCTTGGGGGTCATGGGGTTTTCCAGAGCTAGGATTCTGGAGGTCTATAGCAAGTGTGGGATGCTCCATGCCTATTTCACTCACCCCTTCTCTAGGGGCCACTCAGGGCCAGGAAGGAGTCTTGGTATTCAGCAACCCCACACAGGGTTTCCAGCTTCCTCCCCTTTCTGCCCAGTATGTGTCCTCCCTGTTCCTGGTGCTTCCTGTTTCCGCTTCAAAAGTCTTCTTCCCAAAGATCTGTCTGGAGTATACCGTTCTAATTGATGTCCTGGTTTCTCTCAGTGGGAGCAGCTCTTCTTGGCTACCTCTAGTCAGCCATCATCAAAAACAGTCAACTTTTTCTTTTTAAATGTAATTTTGAGTAGGTTCTCTACTGTAGATTGTTCCAGATACTCCTGCAAGTCACGAGTGACCACACTTAAAAGAAAAGGCTTCTCAGAAATTGAATAACATGACAGGCCTGAGATTCTCACATCAGGGAAATACAACAGCAGCCTTAGTACTGACATATTGTATTGTATTAATTCTGTATTTCTCCTGTAGTATATGAAGTAAACTTTACCTTCTCCATCTTTCAGTTTATGCTCTTTATTTAAGAGCTTACTTTTGGAATTGCAAGAGCTTCCTTTTCACTGGGCAAAAGGTAATTGAATCAAATTAGAGATGTTTGGCATTAGGACTTTATGTATGGAATGGATTTAGAAACTCTATAAATAGTCAATCAAACATATTTACTGATTATTCTTAGCCATAATCCCCTGAGGACAGCTTGCATAGAATGCATTCTCAAATATGTTAATGAAAAGGGCAGTTTAGTTAAGTGATAAAGGAGTAATATGGAAAGTGAGAAAATAATAATTTTCCCATATTACCAAGTGTAAACTTGAATAAACTCAACTTTAAACTGTTTATTTCCAACACGTATTCCACTTGAGTTACCGCTCATTTGCTTCCATGGTCTGGTGCTGTTCTGCCGACTAAATGTACTTGACAACATAGGCAAGACAGGGAGGGTGAGGATGAGCTTTCATTTACTCTCTTTTCATCATAGCTGTTATGTTCCAGGGCACTTGAACCATCTGAATACTTCTACTGCTGATGCCATCCTCAGGCTGTGAAAGCTGAAGGAGCACTAGCATGTGAGACTGAGGCACAGCAGAGGCTCTCATGGACCAGAGGCCTCAGCAGCAAACTCTACCCTGAATTCTCCAATAGCTTCTGCTTCTGCAGACTCAGAGACCCTGCCGAACTGCTCTCCAGACACTTAGTACATGTGGGCAGCTGGGCCATACAAACAAGGAGGTTTCTGTTAAGGGCTGTATCACTGTGGGAGGAATTTGTGTACTTTGCATGCAGTAATAAACCCCAACATCCTCAGCCTCCACCTTGCTGATTTTCAGTGTGAAATCTGTGCCTGATCCACTGCCACTGAACCTGTCTGGGACCCCAGATGCCCTGTTGGAAACTTTATAGATTAGAAGCTGTGGAGACTGGCCTGGCTTCTGCAGGTACCAATGCAAATAGGTGTTTCCATCACTATCCAGGAGGCTCTGACTAGACCTGCAGGAGATGGAGGCCGGCTCTCCAAGGGTGACGGGCAGGGAGAGTGGAGTCTGGGTCATCACAATATCCCCACTGGATCCTAAAGTAATGAGAAAAAAGTGCAAGATTATGTACAAATATTATGAGCAACTTTCATGAATTCTCACATATTGATTTATGATTAATCTTTTTTAAAATTTTTATTCATAACATAAATAATAGGCTTTTGAAAATAAAATATACTAAAATAAGCACAAAGGATTGTTTTATTTTTTAAGATCTTAGAGCACTGGTCACTTTTTTTTTGAGATGGTTTCTAATTATTCATTAGATAAAATATAAATTCCCTTCCCTAGAAGTTAGAACATATTTCTTAACATAGGGTCAGAATAAACATGGGAGACCGTGGGGCCCCAGAGCTCACCCTCCCACTGCATTCTCCTCCCTCCTTTCCTTCTGTTCTTACCAGGGACCCAGAGCATTAATAGCCCCAAGAGTTGAGCAGGGAACCTCATCTTGAGAAGGTGAACTGAGCAGTTCTGATCGGTCACTGCAAAGTTAGAGCTGAGCTTTTATCTGACTGCAAGGGAAGTTTCTCCCCAGGAGACAATATGCAAATCTCCTGGTGGGTGTAGTGGTGTGAAAGAGCCAGTGGTTGGGGCTGGTCTTTCTTGTGAGCAATGTGATATAAAAATGTGTCTGGGAGGAAAACAAATAGAGCTAAAGTCCATTTTGCCTGTAGTCATGGGAAGAGGATCTAACTGTGAAATTTGGATCTTGAACAAAGACACATAAGTTGAGCCCCTCTGAGAGAGTGCCAAGATTATTCTGCACAATATAGAGATGTGCGTTTAGGATGAATCTCTGTGAAGTGAATGCCATTCTGCTTGGCTCCCTCCCAGCTCATTTAGAGAAGGAAAGAGCCCTATCCCCACAAGCACTGCAGGGCAGTGTGCTTGCACATAAAAAGGGAGACTTCAGCCAGCTCAAGAGTTATCTGGTATCCACTGTTACCAGGATTATTGTTCATGAATGTTAGATGCAAGTGTTAACATCTGCCTTCCCCTGGAATCTGGTGATTTATCTACATAAGAGTACTCTGTCGAAGGTCTTTACCTGGAGAATATGTGTCTCTTGCATTTAGAATGCACATAGTTGCAACTTAAGTAAGAGGAAAGAATTTCATGACTCAGGCAGTGAATATAAAAATCACTAGTGACCAATTATAGCAATCTGGTATGTCTCATCATAATTATCTCACATATGCAAGATTAACCAGAGGACATTAAGAGAGGAATTTCCTAGCATAAGGACACAGAAAAAAACAAGAAATAACTTTGCATTATGCTTTTCTGAGTGGTGTTCAGGGAAACTCTTCCCACGCAGTCTCCCTGGTCATGTGGAATCACGTCCTGTCTGGGCTTCCGGGTTCTTGTCAACTCTGAGTTTACATGAGTCTCCCCCATCCTGGAGGTGGTATAGCCACAGTCCTGCGTCCACTGTTCAAATGGAGGTGTTCTGTGTAAGAAGAGCAAGAACTGGATCCACAGTTTTATGTCCTAGCATAAAATTTACCTATGACTGCCATTTTCCTGGGCTTCCATGTGAAAATGATCACAGCTCAGTAATGTCAATCTACCACACAGCTGATCATTAGATAGGGAAACAACCCAATTATTCTTCGTTTTTCAGAGATGTGCTTAACATTTTATTGAACTGCTCCTGAAAAGTGGTAACTACATCAAATCCCTTCACAAGGATAGTCATAGTTCTGAAAAAATAAAAAAGTAAGGACAGGGAAACAATTGAAAGTTTACTTTGTATTGCTATGTGGTCTTAGGCAAGTTAACCAAAAGTCATATTGCCCAAGAACATGAACAAACCAATGCAATCCTGGGTAAGATTCCAAAAGAAATCTTGGTCTGAATGACTTCTGAGAAATGTACCAAATAATATTTATTTACAAGGTTCAAAAAGATAATTGAGTAAAAATGATATTGACCTTTAATTGGTGAACTCCGTGGCAATAACCTGGGTCAATCACATCAAGCTGTAGCTAAGAGGTAGAATTAGAATAAATGTCCCATGTATAACTATTTAATTTTTTAACCCTTTTATTACATTTTATAAATTTGTGTATTTTTTTATAATGATGTTGACTGATTCTAATCTGGTTCCTGGTCTTACAAATGTCAGAGTCTTAATTAATCATGACAGTGGAAAGAGTCAGAAACAGCAGAAGTAGAAAGAAAAAAAATACAAAATGTAAAGACCCTAATTAAAAGAAAATACAATCATCCATCTTTTTGCTAGTTTTGAAGGATTACTCCGAAAAGATGTTCAATGAAGAATCAGTTCTATTTATTATTTAATATAAACATTTGATTTATGAGAAAATGAATAATAAAAAAATTCGTCCTGTTTTGTTTTACACAGTTCTTAAAAATGTTATTTTTACAAAGCGTTCTTTAAGATGCTTGAATTAATGGAGTATTGAATTTTTCAATGAAACTTAATGATAACTAAATGTTCTACCATTGTGATTCATTATTTTATCACACTATTGCCTTTCATATCTGTAAAATGTAAAATGCTGTAAACATTCTTTTTTAGCCATAAAAGGGCTTTGAAATTACCCCATATACACCTGAAGAATAATATTCCTAATTAAGAGCAGAAATTTCTCTCTGCCATATGTTAACACATTATCCCAAGGCTTATTCATTAAGAGATAAAGCTGGTGGCTCCACAGTGGACACAGATTAGAAGGTGTAAGGACAGCCTCCATTCAGACCTAGGTGGGGAGCAGGCCTCTGTCTCTAATCTGAACCATGGTCACCTGAGCAAGGAAGGGCTGATACAGGTGGGGTTTACTGTAGTTCCATCCCATTTGTCTGATGCTGTTATTTTGGGGTCCATAAAATGGGAATCAAGAGTATCATGTTTAAGACTCATCAAAACAGTCTTGGAAGTAGAATGTTGTGTCCATTATGTTGGTGTTTGTGGAGTGGGAAATGTGTTCCTGTTTGAAGGGAGTTTGACTAGCTTGGGTTCTGGCCAAGAAAAAGATGTCCACAGGGGGGCAGTAGCATATGCGACTTTTAGCGGGTGAAGCTCTGATGGGTTTACAGGGAAAAGTCCCTCACAGCAGGAGTCTGACCAGAAGCTAAGGTGCCAAGGTTACTTCTCAAAAGGTGGAGATGGGAATTTACTGAAGAAGGGTCTTTTGTGTCTGGGGGATGTCACACAGCAGCACAGTGGGGAGTCTCTGGGTTAGAGAGCTCCCAGGGCAGAAGTGGTTTGGGGTTTTCATAACCAGGGGAGTATCAATTACTACCATATGCAGGTGAGGTTTTCTGAGATATATAGTGTCAATATTCTCTGAATGGCTAGAAACCTAGTTATTTGGGCTGTTTTTGAAATTATTGGATTGTAAAATTTGAATTTGGCACAGGCCATAGAGAAATAAGCCTGTAGTTTAGAAATAAACAGCATAGGGGCCAGGGCACACAGGCATGTTTGGCTCATTTATACATCACTGAGAAGTTGTGTAACTATACTAAGATGAAAAAATAAAATGCATTTTTAATTTTTAATTTAGGTAAGATAGCTTACCTGTGGAAAAATGAGAACATAATCTGAGAATTCTCACATTCATAGCTGCTTCGTTCATACCAAATATTTTCAAGAATCAATGAAATCTTCATATGAATTTTGAACAAAGGGGTTTAAGACAATTAAGAAAAATCAGAGATCAAATTAAATCGTTTAAACTGATTTCCAAAATCAACTGAAATTCTTGCTTGTCTCTTTCTTTTATCTCGTTTTAACAAATAATCAAAAGTTCAGAACAGGAAAGAAACGCTAGCTGAATTAATAATTTAGTGCTATTTCATGTCTGCTAATAATAATAATAATAATAACATAGTATCTGCATCAACAACTGGAAATGGTGACTCTCTGCCTTGTAGAAGCAGGAGCTTCATATCACAGTAGTGAGCTGCACTTTTTCTGGGTCTCGTCGGCAAGTAGCCAAGGATCACTCAAAATTCACATCTTCAATTAAGTATCAACTGCTTTCACATTTCAGTACCTCTAGAGATTGGTCCTTCTAAAATACCTCCCAATAAAGACAATGAAGAATCAGCAATAAAATAAAATAGGTAAAATAAAATAAATTGGCATCCTAAGAGCAGCCAGAAGATGAAAATATAATGCTTAATAGATTACTAGAGGTAAGATCACTTCTGAGAAACTTCCTTGACCAGATCTTACTCATATTTAATATTCTTGCCCTCATAAGTAAGAAACATTTTCAACCCAGAAAATTACTTTCTTTTTTATTTTTGAGGCGGAGTCTCACTCTGTTGCCCAGGCTGGAGTGCAGTGGCACGATCTCGGCTCATTGCAACCTCTGCCTCCCACGTTCAAGCGATCGTCCTGCCTCAGCCTCCCTAGTAGCTGGGACTACAGGCACCCACCACCAAACCAGGCTAATTTTTTTCGCATTTTTAGTAGAGACAGGATTTCTCCATATTGGCCAGGCTGGTCTTGAACTCCTGATCTTGTGAGCCACCCATCTTGGCCTCCCAAAGTGCTGAGATTACAGGCGTGAGTCACTGCGCCCGGCCAACTTTTTTCATTTTCTGGAAGCCTAGAAGACCTAGGTGAAATTTAAAATAGAGTATGACAATTTCTATTAATCTCTTATCCTAGTAAATATAATTGTTCAAAAATCATCTACTTCGGTTGGTACAAAAGTAATTGAGATTTGGGCCATCAAAAATAATGGTAAAACCTGCAATTACTTTTGCATCAGTCAAAATAGGTAATTTCTAAGTCAAAATAAAATGAGTAGCCCATTGATTCTGTGCATTTTGGGTCCATCATCTTAACTGAAAAAGTTCTGAGAGTTGAATACAGTGACCACACTGGGATGTCAGCTGTCACTTCCCCTCATCACTATCATTCCAGAAGCACATTTGCCAGAAACCCTTTTCTCTTTGGTTTCCTGCAGAGTTGTGCAATGAGAGGCCCTCCCTGAGATTTCAAAGTCAGAGGAGGAGGATTCAATACTATTCATTGGCACCTGAAGGAAGACACATGGGCAGAGGTGAGGATCACCTGGAGAGTGCTGCAGGCAGCTGACAGCATCAGCACCCCCAAACCTCAGCTTCCCCGGCAGGTCTCAGGGGCACATGACTAGGCAATTGTATTTTCTGAGGCAGATGCAATTTAGATTCTTGGGAAGTCCAGAGAATCTCCCTTTTCTAGCTTATGCATCTTTCATTACCATACCCAGAGGCTTTTAAAATTCTGTAGGTTAGACTCTTATTCCCTATATTCAAAAATAAAAATAAACAACATCCTGGCCAGGCGAGGTGGCTCACACCTGTAATCTCAGCACTTTGGGAGGCTGAGGGGAGCAGATCATCTGGGGTCAGGAGTTCGAGACCAGCCTGGCCAACATGGCAAAACTGTGTCTCTACTAAAAATATAAAAAGATAGACAGGTGTGGTAGCATGCACCAGTAGTCCCAGTCTTACTTGGGAGGCTGCGGCATGAGGATCTTTCGAACCCAGGAAGAGGAGGTTGCAGTGAGCTGAAACTGCACCACTGCACTCCAGCCTGGGTGACAGAGCAAGACTCTGTCTCAAATAAAGAAAAAAAAAAAATCCGACTTGGAATACCTAGAGTCACTTATCCTTGACTATGTGAATTCCAACAGACCATATTTCAGGCTCTTCAATTGTTCTTAATGAAATCAGGGGGGACATTGGCATTGTGCTGCTGGCGATAAGGAGGAGCAAAGACAAGGTGCAGAGGAAGCTTCATGGCCCTTTCTGCCAAAACCTCCCAGAGACTTTCAACACTGGCTGTATTTTGAGAAAGACTCTCAACATATGCAGGCCCCAGTAGGAGGAGCTAGGGCAACTCAACCTCACACATTTGCTTCCCTGAGGTTTTTTTTTTTTTTTTTTTTTTTTTGCAATAGTTCTAAACCATCCTGAGGGGTTTATGTTACGACTTGTTATCATTTTGAGAGGATAATAACTCTCCTGTTGACAATAATATGTTGCAACATCTTCAGGCTGCAGGTTGCTGATGGTGAAAGAATAATCTGTCCCATACCCACTACCATTGAACCTTAATGGGATCTAGATTGTAAACTACATGCTCCATAGATCAGGTGCTCAGGGGCTTTCCCTGGTTTCTGTTTATACTAGTTTAAATAATAGTTAATGTCCTTACCAGCCCACAAGTGATGGTGACTCTGTGTCCTAGAAATGCAGACAGGGAGGATGAAGATGAGTCCTATGGATGTCACATTTGAAACCAGAAGTTGGAAACTTGAAAACAAATATCCACTCTATTCATATTATAAGAAGACTTCCCTGAAATTGCCAGGTAGCACTGAGCACACTGACTGGGTAAATTCCTTATGTTCTTTTTTACCTGGAAGCCAGAACAGTAGGAGCCCCAGGAGCTGAGTGAAGGCACTCGTATTCATGCTGTGTCCTGACTAGGACTGACTCCTTCAAACGCTGTCACCAGCCTATTAAGAAGACTTCAGGAGAGGGGGCTGTGTTCTCAGAACATGCAAATCAGCAGGCGGTGGGCAGGCTGGGCACAGCTGCAGCGCTGGCTCACCTCAGTAATATAGCACAGGCCCCGTGTCCTCAGTATCCTAGGTCAGACCAGGGCAGTGCAGACCTGACTACAGAGAACCTGTTTCTTCCTAGACCCACTATTGTTACAAGAGTTATTTTTGGAACAATTATCAAAATTTAAAATGGCCCTGGCAACTAGATGAAATAATGTATTTTATGGTTGTACTGGGAGTGCGTAGGAGACTATCCTTGTTTCTAGGGAATGTATAACGAAGTCTTAGAGGGTGAGGCCATCAGGTTTTCAAGTTGCTCTCAGATAGATGTGAGAGTAAAAATCCTTTGTTCCGTACCAACAACATCACCGTCGGTGTGAAATTGTTTTCTTTTATAAAGTGAAAAAAAATTATTAGAAGCATGTTTCATATATATATTTCAATGACCTTAAGCCATTGTTATTACCAGTATAAAATCAAGCAATTCTCTGCAGATATATAAAGATGATAAAATGATTCCTCAGTGCACGTAGCCCCTCCCAAATCCACCGTGATCCAGAGCTATAGGTATCTCTAATACTCAGGAACTAAATGGGCTGTACCTCATTCTTGGTTTGTGGACCTCTATATTCTACCTTCTTTTTTGACATTGGGTATTCTTACCCCCAGTTCATCAGAATAAAGAGCTATTTATGCCAGATCTGTTTACTTCAACAAAATTCTGTTTCTTCATCAAACTATAGGATGCTGAGTTAGGATAAACAAATTCTGGATCAGTTCAGGCTTTTATAATCAATTGTTCCAAAATAGGAAGACCAAGCTCGTATCCCCTCAGTAATGCTTAGTTGCACCCCCCACCAACATGTTTGTGTGATCTCCCGCCCAGCTCTGCTGGAGCCTAGCTTTCTGGAGAGCAGGTGACAAGGAACCCCTGAAGAAAGGCCAGGTCAGTGAATCCTGTCTTCTAGCAAGGGTGGCTGATGCTCAGTGAATGTCCCTGCTATGTACTATCAATGCCACTTTCCTCTTTTACTCTTTAGCAGTGAGTGGGGACATCATCCTTACCCAGACGTCAGCCTCCCTGTCTCACATCCAGAAGAGAATCTCCATCTCCTATCAAGCCAGCACCAATGGACATGGCTAAATATTTTGAATTGGGATAAAACTTGGACACTGATTTGATTCAGAATCAGGCGAAATGGAATCAATTATATCAGCCTCAGTGGAGTAGAGGCCAGGAATGCGGGGAGTGTTCCAAACGCAAGAGTAGGAGTGGCCAGACCTTGGCCGTGCATCCTGTGTGCAATCTTCCTGCTGCTTTTTCAGAGGCCTGAATTTTAAGGGATCTTGCTACCAAACAGCCTGTCAGGATCCAGGTTCAGAGAGACACAGCTCTGGATTGAAAAACACATATTTTTTCTGTGTAAATGTAGCAGTCACTTTTGTAACCCCCCACCTTTCCCCTTCACTGTGCTTACATTGACTCCCCATGGCTACGTCTGCCCCCGCTACTCTCTCTGAAGCTGGGAAGGCAGCTCTGCTTGCACCCTGATGGCAGGTCTCAGGGAATCTGAGTATGAGCATTCCCTAGGACAGCTCTCAGTTAATGAGGACAGGAACTTGTATACATACCTCAGCTACCTCACCTCTTGGGTGGAATAACCCAGAGACATTTTCCATGTGTTTCCATGTGGGCTTGAGTCCCAGGGGTCCTCAGTGGTAGCCCCTTGCTGAGGAGTCTTTCGCTGTCTCTCCTCTCTTCCTCACATCACTTCCCTGTTTCCTCCTGGTGTTTCTTGCACCTTGTACATATGCTGCCTGCATGGAAATCCTTGTCACTGGGGGGCCGCTGCAGAGGTGCCCAACCTAAGACAGTGGACAGACTCTCACTCTTGGAGGGTATAGGTTGTCTGAATTCTTGCCAGATAACTCTTCTTTCTGATGCACAAACAGAAAAATTCACAAAATTTAAGAAATATTTAGTTTACCTTTATTTAATCTCTCTTAGATTAAATTCAAGCACGAAATCAAAGGAGCCTTTAATAAATAACTACTCACCATGAAGTACATAGTAGAGCAGCAGAATCAGAATCCCCTAGAAATTAACATGCATACATCAGGGACCCATAAGTCTCAGGTTTCTTCAAGTTCTCTTCTCTTGGCTCCTAAATCAGCTTGTGTGTGTGTGTGTGTTTTATTCTACTTCAGGGTAGGATAGTTGTGGGGATGACAATAGTTGTTGAAATGATAAACACATCTCACCAAAGACATCCATGTCCTAATTCTGGAACTTATGAATGTTACCTTACATTATAAAAGTAACTTGGCAGATGTGATTAAGTGAGGAATTTTGAGATCAGGAGAGTATCCTGGATGTTCTGGTGAGACCAGCATAATCACCAGGGTCCTTATGATACAAAGGGAGGAGGGTCACAGTCAGACAGGGACTGGGGCATAAAAAGAAGAAAATCTGATTTTTCCCCCTGGATCCTCCAGAAGAAACAGAGCCTTACTGACTCTTTGATTTTAGCTCAGTGATAATTCTCACCTTCAGTACTATAAGATAATAGATTTGTGTTGTTTGAAGCCAGTAAGATAGTGGTAATTTGTTAACAGCGACAATACAAAATTAATGCAAAGGGAAGTGATGCCTTTCATCTCTCTGAGTTTGTGGTTGCCCTCTATTCTCACAAATATTTCTACTATGCAATCATTTGTTGTCAATTTTGACAAGAGACAGAGAACATTTTACTGTGAGGAGATAGCTCCAGAATTCTTCTTAGGAAGAAAATCTCTTGGGCAAATCCTTCAATTAGCTTTCACACAATCTGGCTATCTGAGAGCTGAGGGGTGAGCTCTCACAGCACACAAAAAGAGAAGGGGGCTATTAGTTTGTTTGTTTTCACATTAGGAGGGAAAATTAGATTTATAGGACATAATCTGTGAGGACGGATTGGGTCAGAGAGATGAGTATGGCAGATGAGATAAAGAAGTGGTCAGAGCCATACAAGATGTGCCTCTGCCCCCAAACCTCAAAGACATTTAGTATTTGTAAAGGCTTCGAGAGAGTTGTGTATTGCAGGCAAAACTGCAGAAGGGTCTTAGTTTAAGTTTAGGGTCAGCGTGGTAAGGAGCAGAGGTAGCAGCGGCCGGGGTTGGGGGAGGCTTATGTTGGGAATTTCATACAACCTTCTGGCTTTATCTCTTCTCTGATTTTATAGGCTATGAGCTTCTCTATGGAATTAATGTGGCCTTGAAACAGGAACATAATTAAGGTCAGAAGCCCTGGGTTTGAAACTCAGCCTCTGCAATTACCGATTATATGACCTTGGGAAACACACTCACCCCAGCGCTTTAATGAGCCATTGTTTCCTCTGTGCCTCGGGGCACAGCAAATATCAAGGGATTGCATGAGGGTTCACCAGATGATGCGCCATGAAATACACACACACACACACACACACACACACACACACACATAGAGATGTTTATATGTATATATCAGAGAATACTTAGTGCCCCTTTTATGCATCTTTGAATGAGTCAGAATTAAGATGTCATGTAAGGTATCACTATTCAGTTGTCATTTTCAATTAAAAATTATCAACACTTACCCTATAACTTACAGATGCCTCTCTATACAGTGTGAAATTTCGTGTACATTTTTTCCACTGTAAAATCTCTCATCAATCCACTTATATCTTATCTAGCATCAGAAAGTTGAACAAACAGATTGCAAACCATCATATTACCTTTAGTATGGATTTTCTGTTTTATTGTTATTATTATTATTGAGACGGAGTCTCACTCAGTTGCCCAGGCTGGAGTGCAGTGACATGATCTCAGCTCATTGCAACCACCTCCTGCCTCAGTTTACTGAATAGCTGGGACTACGGGTACATGCCACCATGCCGGGCTTTTTTTTTTTTTTTTT
>NW_016107537.1:357697-362838 GCF_001604975.1 Cebus imitator
GCCTCCCAAAGTGCTAGGATTACAGGCATGAGCCACCATGCCTGGCCAAGTATGGATTTTCTAAATCTCATTTGTATTAGAGTCCTTCGACTGCTATAAGAAGTTACCAAAGATGTGATGGCATAAAACAACAGAAATGTAATCAACACTGTAATCACTCATAGTTCTGGAGGCCAGAAGTGCAGAATCAGTTTCGCCAGGCCAAGATCATGGAGTATTCATGGGTGGCTCCTCCAGGGGCTCTAAGAGAGTCTGTTCTTGCTTCTTCCAGCTTCTGGTGGCTGCAGCTTTCCCTGGCTATGGCCACATCGCTTTAGTTTCTGTCTCTGTGATCCCCTTGCCTACTCCTCTTCAGTCTGTGTTAAATCCATTTCTACATCCCTCTTTCAATGACACTTGTAACTGCATTTAGAGCTCACTTGGTTAATGCAGGATAATCTCTTCATTTGAAGACCCTTCATTTATATGGGCAAAGACATTTTTCCTATATAGGGTACATTTATAAGCTCCATAGAATAGAACCTGAGGATTATACTCAATATTAAACCCTCAGTATTGGTCCTGTACACACATCACAAGCGCAGGCTCTCTCTCCCTGCCCTCAGCCTTTTCTCCCCCTCTTTCCCATGATTATAAATCACTTTGCTTCTTTAAGTGAATCCAGTACCACCTATGTCCAAGTTCAGAGTTCAGAGGAACACACACAGAATGGCCTTGCTCAGGGTTTGCTTAGAGACCTGTTCTGCCCCCCATTATCATGCAGAAGGAAGGACACAGCCATAGGCAGCCCTCAGCCATCTAAGAGAAGCTGTCTCTACAGAAGACAGTCATGGGCTAAGACCCTCCAGACCTGTGATTGTCTTCAGGGGCCTGTGGTCCTAAGCCCTCCCAGAGGGTATTGGTGGCCCCTGACTCCAGAAGGATCTACCAGGATCCTTATCTGAATATCTCACTCACAGAAGGCATAAATAAATGATACATGTAAACCTTATTTGTTAAATATATATAACATTTTAGATATAAATTATAGTGCTATATCTGTATCTGCTATGCATCTATATTATAAATCCAAATAATATGTAGACTTACATAGAAATTCACATAATATTTTGGTATAAGTTATGATATAAATTTGATAAAGTGAGCATGAACATTTTACAGCAGCAATGGCACACCTGTAGTGGAGAAGGGGCCTTGGAGCAGTTCCTTGATAAATGCTCTGCACTCTTGGTTTCCCAAGGCTGTGGTTAAAGGTCTGAGTTCCAAGTTCTTTCTTCCTACCCTCACTACAGAGCCTGGGACCAAAATGCTCAGAACCTGTTCACCCCATATCTCTACTGGTCTGTGCAGTGACCTCCACCCATTGCTGAGGATGCTGAGGGACCTCAGGTAGGTTCTAGGAATAAAATAACAGGTGTCTAGGAGATGGGCAGTGAATCTGATCCCCAGTGTACAGAAGGTTTGTCCCAGGGCTCATTGTAAGCAGGTCCGACCCTGGGGGCTTCTGTAGGACAGAACAGCTAGCTAGGTGGTCTCAGGACAAAACACCTCCACAGCCTACTGGCAGCTTCCTCTTTGACTGGAGCCAGGTGGGATGTCTCTGCCCAGCCTTCATAGCTCACGCAGCTGCTGGGACCCTATATACAAGGGGAGGCCATAAAGGCAGCTTGGCTGCTGATGACCAGAGTGACTTCTGTCCAAGCCCATCACCCAATGCTGGCAGGCGCCATGTCCAAGGGGCAGTGGGAGCCAGAAGGGGATCATAGCTAGACTTTATTTCTGATTGAGCCAGGCTAGGACGCTGTTAATATTCTTGTTACCCTCCAAGTGACAGTGACCCTCTCTCCTAGGACACAGGAAGAGGCACTGGAGACGGAGTGTACACAATGTCCTCACTGGGATCTAAGTGGAAACAAATGTGAACATCCCTAGATAATAATGCACAAGCCAGTAGTTTCTACAGTTTGATTAAATTCTAATCAGAAAGTGAAACAGGCTGACAGCTGCAAGGAAAACACTTCTGTTTAATGTAAACAAACTAAGGCTGAAGCCAGAGCCTCCCCTTTCTCACCAGAGAATCAGATGGCAGCAGAAAGAGAACCCCTGCAGCAGGAAGAAATGTACCCCCATGTCTATCAGGTGCCTCCGGAGGCTGATCCTGCTCAAAGGGTGAGAGTGGATGACACGTCTCGCACTGCTACACCGAAGGACCCTACGCTGGGTGGCTTAAACCACAGACATTTATTTTCATATTTCTGGTGGCTGGAAACTCCAATATCAAGGTCCAGCAGGGCTCATTTTCTGGTGAGAAGCTTCCTGGCTTGCAGATGCCACCTTCTCACTATGCTTTCACATGACCTTTCCATAGAAGAAAGAGACGTTAGAGAGAGAGGAAAAAGGAGAGCTCTCTGGATCTGTTGAGACCTCTATCCTATAAGATCAGAGACCACCCTTATGACCTCAATGACGTCTTTATAAGCCCTATCTCCTATAGAAGCTTTGAGGATTAAGGCTTCAGCATGAATTTGAGAACACAATTCAGTTCGTAGCATGGGGGACACAGGCCGAGAGAAGTTTAATTGACCAATAGCTGACCCCTCCTGCATTCTCTTCATGCTCCCATTCCTGCTGTCTGCCCATCTTAAATTCCTAAGTTTGGTAAAAAAAAAAAAACTTCATATTATTCTGTATGTCCTAGTGGTCTAGGGGGAAAATTCTATGCTGTACATCTTTAGGTATATGCTTATTATTTTTAAAATCAACATTTGGAATTTCAATAACTCACTTTTTCTATTAGCAAGAGAAAATGAGTCTAATGAAAGAATTTCAGCATTAGCATCTTGCACCTTCTATGAAATTACAAAATTTATCTGACAATCATAAACCAAGATTTTTACTAATTGTTCTTAGCCAATACTCCCTTAGGATAACTAAGGTAAAATACTGTCTCTATTATATTCATATTGTGGAAGATAAGTAAGAAATAGAAGTAAGAATTTAGAAAAGTGGGAAAATACCAATGTTGAATTTTACTAAACATCCTCTTAAAAATATACAAAATACTGTTAATCCCCCAGATGTATTCATGTATTGCCAGATATGTGTCAATTTCCTATTTTGCTGATAAAAGTTAACAAATGCAGGCAAGGGGAGAGGATTATGGTAAGATTTTCAATAATCTCTCCTCTCCATTATGTTTGTTTACTCAGAGGTCACTTGGACCTCCTCATTACCCTGCTGCTTATACCAATCAAGGCTGTTTGAGCTGACAGGGACATAAACAGGCTATCCTCAAGGTGTAGCTGAAGTGCTCATGATCCAGAAACCCTGGGTGCAAACTATTCCCTAGCCCTCCAGCATCTTTCTCTTACACAGATTCAGAGAACCTGCTGAGCTGCTGCCCAGACAAGCAGCACGTGTGGGCAGCTGGGCCACCCCAGCAGGGAGGTTTCTGTTCGGGGTTGTATCACTGTGGGAGGAGCTTGTGTACTTTGCATGCAATAATAAACCCCAATATCCTCAGCCTCCACTCTGCTGATTTTCAGTGTGAAATCTGTCCCTGAGCCACTGCCACTGAACCTGTCTGGGACTCCAGAGGCCCGGTTGGAAACTAAATAGATCAGGAGCTGTGGAGACTGGCCTGGCTTCTGCAGGTACCACTCCAAATAGGTGTATCCATTAGTATGCAGGAGACTCTGACTAGACCTGCAGGAGATGGAGGCCGGCTCTCCAGGGGTAACAGGCAGGGAGAGTGGAGTCTGGGTCATCACAATATCCCCACTGGATCCTGAAATAATAAGAAAAAAAGATTAAGGTTATATATAAACTTTATGTATCATTTTTATAATTTTCATTAGTTGTTTATTTCAGGCTATATATTTTTTTAAATTTTGTTTTATATTCCAATAATATCCCATTTCAAAATGGAACTTAAAGGATACAGTGCTCAAGGGGGTCTCCAGAAGTGCCCACACCATCCTCTCTTTCTGTACAAAGTCTTCCCGAGAGCACATGTCTTTGGTCCTTCTGGAACCTTCCTCTCTCTCACACATTCTCCATCTGGGAGGACAAGACCTGCACATCTAACACATGGAAAGAACATACATGGAAGGCCATGTGCCCCCAGAGCTCACCCTCCCATCCCATTCTTCTTTCTCATCTCCTTCTGTCCTTACCAGGGAGCCAGAGCATTAGCAGCCCCAGTAGCTGAGCAGGGAATCTCATTGTGAGCTGGTGAACAGAGAAGTCCTGAACAGTCATGGCAAAGATAGAGCTGAGCTTTTATCTTGGACTCACAAGAGAAGGTCCTCCCTAGGGGGCAATATGCAAATCTCCTGGTGGGTGCAGCAGGGTGGAAAGAGCCAAGTGGAGGGTGGGAGCCACTCTTGTGAAGAAAATGACTTAAATATCTTCTCTGTTTGAAGGGAAACCAACAGACATAAATCTATGTTGCCTATGTGGGAGAAATTTAAGCGTTTCCTTCTGTCTTCTCTGTAAGATTTCTTGTTTCTTAGCACTTTCTCAGGTACGTTTTACACTTCTCTTTCATAAGGCTGAGTTTTCATAAATATTTGCTGATTCTTACTTTTTTATTTATAGTTGTTTAAGAGTTGAGATTTGGCCTTTGTATTTATTTTTTTAATCGAGATAAACACACACAGAGTAAAGGACAGAAATGTTAAATGGGCAGCCAAAGTTTTACATATATTCCCCTCCCAGATAAAATTGTAGATTATTTCAAAATCTCCAGATTCTTTTCTCATGTACCTTCCCAGGCAATAGCTGCTCCCCCAATTCCAACCAAGGTAATTGGCATTGTGACATCCACCACAACAGTTTAATTTTCCCTGGACTAAACCTCAAAAATTGAAGTAAAGACTTTTCTTGCATTGTGTCTGGCTTCTCTCTTCTTTCTTTACTATTTTTGGGGATTTCCTTCCTTCCCGTGGATTCAAGTTACTGTCTGCCATCATTTCCTGGGATTCTGAAACATTTCTTCTTGAATTTCTTATAGAGCATGTCTGCAAGTAATATTTCATCTTTGTTTATCAGGATACGCTTTTACTTTACCTTTATTTTTGAAGCATACTTTCCCTGGATATTGAATCCTTGGTTGAATTTTGTTGTTTTTTTTTTTTTTT
>NW_016107537.1:365363-385593 GCF_001604975.1 Cebus imitator
AAATATGTCATTCCACTTTCTAGCTTCCATTTGTCCTGATAAAAAGTCTAAAATCAAATCCACACATATGCAATCATCCAATACCCAATTAGAAACAAAAAGGGCTACAGTAATTCTCTTATTCTTTGTTATTTTTGTTTTTGTTTTTCTTTTTTTTTGAATTTCGCTCTTGTTGCATAGGCTGGAGTACAGTGTCACGATCTCAGCTCACTACAACCTCTGCCTCCCAGGTTGAAGTAATTCTCCTGCCTCAGGCTCCCTAGTAGCTGCGATTATAGGCGTCATCCACCACGCCTGGCTAATTTTTTGTATTTTTAGTAGAGATGGAGTTTCACCATGTTGGCCAGGCTGCTCTTGAACTCCTGACCTCAGGTGATCCACCCACCTCGGCATCCCAAAGTGCTAGGATTACAGGTGTGAGCCACGGCACCCAACTCAAGCTACAGTAATTCTTTTAGTACCTCTATGCTGAAAACAAAACAAAACAAACTTAGACTGAGTAATTTATAAAAACGAGAAAATTATTTGCTCATGGTTCTGGAGGCTGGAAAGTTCAAGATCAAGGCACTGGAAATTTTGGCGTCTGGTAGAGCTGCTCCTTCTTCCAAGAGCATGTCTTGTCGCTGCATCCTCATATCATGGAGACAGAAGGAAAAAAAGGGAAAAATGCTGTGTGAAGCCATTTTTATTTCAGGAGAAATAAAATGATATTTTGAGAAGAATGGCACCCTCATGACCTAATTCTCTCTCGAAGACTCTACCTACCACTATTGTTGCATTAGGATTTAAGTTTTGATGTTCATTTTGGAGGGGACATAGACATTCAAACCATAGCAGTAACCCAGTAAAAAATAAATAAATAATAAATAAATTGTATTGGATCAATTCATTATCCATACTACAACAAATGAATCTTAACCTCTACATTTTACCTCTACATTAATATAAATGTTAATTCTAAATAAATTATGAATTGAAATATGAAAGATAAAAGAATAAAGCTTTTAGACAATAGCACAGAAAATAACTTCATGTTCACAGCTGCAAGGAAAGATTTCTTATAGAGGACACATATAAGACTGAGTGCAGTGGCTCATGCCTGTAATCTCAGCACTTTGGTAGGCTGATGTAGGTGGATCACAAGGTCAGGAGTTTGAGACCAGCCTGGCCAACATGGTGAACTCCCATATCTACTAAAAATACAAAAATTGGTCATGTGTGGTAACAGACACCTGTAATCTCAGCTACTTGGGAGGCTGAGGCAGGAGAATCACTTGAACCCGGGAGGCAGAGGTTGCAGTGAGCCAAGATCGCACCACTGCACTCTAGCCTGGGTAAATGAGTNAAAAAAAAAAAAAAAAAAAAAAAAAAAAAAAGGAGGACACATATAACATAAAGTACAAAAGAAAACATTAATAAATCAGATCCGATTCATATGATTTCCTTTTTATAAATTTTTAAACAAATAAGCTAAAAATATTATTTGATGAATATATACAGAAGAAATTACTTACATAAAGAAAAGTCAAATTACAAATAATGTAGAATTCAGAACTATTATTAACTTGGTGAGAGGAGATAGGCATATGAAATTTTGTAGAAAATCTTAAATCAGATATAAATGATAGCCCTGATTTGAATTTTGTGTGGTAGAGTCACAGAAGCTTATTATGTCACTATAAATTACCAAATGAAGGAATGAATAAGTATGTGAATAGCTAAATGAATAAGAAAAAGATATGAATGGGCCAAAGATGAAAGTGCATCATGGACTAGATATTGCAAATAACATAATAGCATCATTTATTCATATTATTATCATAATCAACAAATTGAATTTTGTTAAAAAATATAAGAAAAAAGAAAGAACAGAAAACAGAGAAAAAGGAAACAGTAGAGCAGAATCTCATGTAGATTACAGAAAAAATTTCTGCAAAGTGATTTACATAATCAATAGAATGAAGAAAAATATCAGGGTCCAGGTGAAAATAAAAATGGAGCACATATATCTAATGACTAAAAGTATAGGCATCACCTTATCAACTGCTGATTTATGAGCTAAATAAAACCCTAAATGTGCCCTATTAAAAACAACTAATATTCAAGAGTGGAATTGATCAAACCGGTGATAAAGAAGAAAAATTAGAGGAATGATGCCTGTTCACAGAGTAGAAATATAATGAAATGAAAAAATTTTTAAATAGGCTGAAACAAAAGATAGAAAAACAGAACTTAAAGCCAAACCTAGAAATTAAACACTTTCCTATTAAATAAGCGAGAGTCATTAGAACAAACGTAATGAGAAACATAATTTAAAATAATATTCCTGTATCTGCTACATATACATGAGTAAATTTAATGGGCTCAAAATGCTAGACAAAAAAAATTGAAATTATAAAACAAATAAATGATTTTTAAATGTTAAATAATTATCATCAAATAAAAATTCAAAACATCTAAGGAAATTTGGTCAGAAATAAAAATCAGCACTTTATTATTGATAAAGGACTAACAAGTGCCATTTTGTTCTTTGTTTTCTTGTCGTTTTGTGGTTTTTCACTTCTTTATTTTCTTCTTGTTTTCCTTTTTGTGAAGGTAATTTTCTCTGGTGTTAATTTCTTGATTTTTATTTATTATATATTTGTTGTAATTTTTATCTCTTTTATGCTTTAATTTCTTGCTTTTTATATATTGTATATCTGTTGTAATATTTTTTTTTTTAGTTGAGGTTAACAAGAGGCTTACAAATAACACCTTATATCCCATTTTTTTTAATGATGACAACTTAAAACTGATAACAAATAAGAAAGGAGAAAAAAAAAACTGCCTTTTAACTTCATTCCTACCCTACTTTTTAACTTTTTGTTGTTACTATTTATATTCTATTATACTAAGTCTTGAAAAGTTGTTTTATTATTTTTGGTGGGCTCTTTTTTGTTTTTTGTTCTTTCTACTCAAAATATGAGTAGTTTACCTGCCACAGTGTTATAATATTCTGTGTTTGTTTGTGTACTTACTAGTACCACAGAGTTTTATACCTTCTGATGATTTTTATTGCTCTTTAATGTCCTTTTCTTTTATATCAAAGAACTCCATTAACATTTCTTGTAGGACAGGTCTGGTATTAAAATCCCACTGCTTTTGTTTCTCTGGGAAATCTTTATTTCTCCTGCATGTTTGAAGGATATTTTTGCTGGATATACTATTCTGGGTAAAAGGGTTTTTGTTTGTTTGTTTGTTTGTTTGTTTGTTTTTCTTCAGTACTTTAAATATGTCATTGCCACTCTCTCCTGGCCTGTAAGATTTCCACTGAGAAGTCTGCTGCCAAATGTATTAGAACTACTTTTTACATTATTTGTTTCTTTTGTCTTTCTACTTTTAAGATCCTTTATTTATCCCTGAAGTTTTGGAGTTTGATTATTATTAAAAATGTTGACATCGTCTTATTTGAGTTAAATTTACCTGGTGGTCTACAGTCTTCTTATATTTGAATACTGGTATCTTTCTTGAGGGTTTGAGGTTCTCTGTTATTATCTTTTTGAATAAATTTCACTTTTATCTGTTTCTCTACCTCCTCTTTACAGCCAATAACTCTTAGATTTTCCCCTGGAGGTTATTTTCTAGATTTTGTAAGTATGTTTCATTTCTTTTTATTCTCTTTTGTCTTCCATTTCTATTTTTGAGTAGCTTGTCTTCAAGTTCACTAATTCTTTTTTCTGCTTTATCAATTGTGCTATTGGGAGACTCTGATGCATTTTTAGTATGTCGATTAAATTTTTTAGCTCCATGATTTCTGTTTAATTACTTTTAATTATTTCAATCTCTTTCTTAAATTTTTCTCATAGAATTGTGGATGCCTTCCCTTTTACTTGAATTTCATTGAGCTTCTTCAAAACAGCTGTTTCAAATTCTCTGTCTGAAAGTTCACATATTTTTGTCATTCTGGGAGTTATCACTGGTGCCTTATTTAGTTCATTTGGTTAGGTCATGTTTTCATGGATGGTCTTGATGCTTATAGATGTTCATCAATGTCTGGGCTTTAAAGAGTTAAGTACTTATTTTAGTCTTTGAATTCTGAGCTTCTTTCTACTAATCCTTCTTGTGAAAGCTTGTCAAGTATTCAAAGGAAATTGAGTGTTGTGAGAAAAGCCTTTGGTCACTGCAGCCATATCTGCATTATGGAGCACCCCAAACCCAGTAATTCTGTGACTTTCAGACTCATAGAGGTACCATTTTTATGATATTGAGTATATCCTGGATACGGTATTGAGTGAGATCCAGGAGAATATCCTGGATTAGCAGGCAGAGACTTTCGTTCTCTTTCCTTACTTTTTTCCGAGTCTCTCCCTCTGTGCTGATCTTCCTGAAGCTGAAGAGGGGTGACCCAAGTACCTCTATGGCCACCACCACTGGGACTATGCTGGGTTAGATCTGATGCCAGCACAGCACTGGGTCTTACCCAAGACTGGGAGTGACCCCTGCCTGGCTACAACTGCTGTTTACTCAAGACCCAGGGACTCTACAACCAGGAGGCAGTAAATCCAGTTTTGTGTTTTCCTATACAGGGTGGTGAATTCCTCCTGGGCCTAGGCAGGTCCAGAAATGCTATCCAGGAGTCAAGACCTGAAATCAATAACCTTGAGAATCTACCTGGTGCTCTATTCTACTGCAGCTGAGCTGGCACCCAAGCCACAAGACAAAGTCTTTTTCACTCTTTTCTCTCTTTTCCTCCAGCAGAAGGAGTCTCTCCCCATGGCCTCTATCACTCCAGGCCTGCGGTACTGCCTGACTACCACTAATGACTACTCAGGGCTCAAAGGTTCATTAGTCAGCAGATGATGACTCTTGCCAGGACTAGGTCCTTCCCCTTCAATGCAGTGGGTTCTTTCCTGGCCCAGGGTATGTCTAGAGATGTTTTCCATGTGCTAAGGCCAGGAATGGGATCCTCGGGACTCTGCCTTATATGACTCTACTATGGCTGAGCTGGTATCCAAGTTGCAAGACAAAGTCCTCTTTATTCTGCCCTCTCCTCTCCTCTCCTTAAGCAGATGGAAGAAGTCTCTTGCGAGTTGTGCTGCCTGGGGTTGGGGGAAGGATTATGCAAGCACTCCCCTGGCCACCCTGGATGGTATCTCCCTAGGTCATGTGCACCCCAAGTTCACTGTCTCTAAAACCCCCACAGCACCAGGACTTGCCCAGGAATTGTAGTTGCTGTGACCTAGGACTCCAGAGATCTTTAGCTCACAGTGGCAGTGCTAACCAGAATTCAGGTTCCAACCACTGGGATGGACAGATCCCCTCTGGCTAGGGTTGGTCTAAATGCTCCCTCCATAAGCATGGGCTGCATTCTGCCCCATAGTGCTTTCTACTGTGACAGGGCAGCACTGAGTGTAAATACAAAGTCCCACTATCACCATGTTCTCCCCCTCCCAGGTGTACAATTTCTTTCTCTGAACCTTAAGTTTGCTGCTGTGGTAGGGGAAGAGTGGTATAGGTGATTAAAGATTGTCTTTTCCTACCCACTTCAAAAGTGAATGTTAACATTTTAATTTTTATTATTTTCAATTATTTAAAATACAAATTGATTTATTTTCACATTGCTCTTGAATTTAATCAGTTTCTATTTGTTTTATTAGTTTTAACACTTCTGTCTTACTGAATTCTTACTTCCTTAACAAAATGTCATAAACTAGGAAATTTATAAAGAACGGAAATTTATTTACCACACTTCTGGCAGCTCAGAAATCCATAACCAGTACAAAAATACATTCATTTTATGCTCATACCCTTAAAATTTATAACTAATTTCAGCATCAACTTAAAGTTCTAAGTCCAAAGTCATATCTAAATGTCATCTAAATCAGATACAAGTGAAACTCAGGGCTCAGTTTATCCGGTGCAGCCCCACCCTGAGGATGAGAGCAGGGACAGAGGTTCCATGGTCCTCAGGGAGGCTGGGAACAGGTTTAGGGCTGTGGGCACCTCTTCCTCATGGTTAGCCCTGGACTCTGTGCCTCAGTGCCCTAATGAGAGTTAAGGCACATCACCTCTCCATGTCACACTGTAATTTCCAAAGCACATTTAAACTCATTTTACCTGTGTCAAAGACTAAAGCCCTTGCTCATGATCTGCAGTGGAAAATGCGCTCACCCTGAAAGCCCATCACCAAGAGACGAGGAGCAGGGCCAGGAAGCACATCTTGGAGTATCCAGGGATCCACTGCTTATAGACTTAAGGGCAAAGGGAGTGGAGTTGAGCAGGAGGTTCCTGTCATGGCTGCTCTAGAAGCAGGGGCCACACACCAGAGTTAAAAGTTTCCGTGGAGTTTATTTGACCTGATGACCCGAACCAGAGCCCCTCTCCAAGGGACTCACTTCACCTGTAGCTGTCAAGAAGTGGTGGAAGTGGTGGAGGTGCCTCGGGTCACATGGTGGCTGGGGCTGGACTGAGCAGGGCCAGTGATGCTGCCTTGTTCACAGGGCTCCTCTCCAGAGGCTGGGACAGAGGTCACCCCAGAGACAGCCAGATGTCTGCAGAGAGATTACTGGACATTATATTCTTGTGAAGATGGGGCTTGCTCTGCTTTATGCTCTCAAGTAGATGCCAAATTAACAGCCGCTCGAGGCCCAGACCAGGCAGTCAGAGATCCCAGGAGCACCCAACTCTCCTGTGTTCACAGGGAGCCTCTGGGTCCCACTGGCCTGCTCTGTCATGGGACTCTGTTAACAGACAGATGCAAGAAGTGGGTGGGAAGTGAGCCTTCCTAACAGCTGTCAGCAGTAGCTGAGGCCAGGGGAGGGGCAAGTGGGCCAACGCTTGATTTTTCTGTCCCAAATTGTGAAGGCAGTTAGATATTAACCCTAAATTAGGGTTGTAACCCACCTACTGGGTCAAGATATGACTAAAAAACTGATTTTCATATGATACCTTGTAAAACATTTCAAAATATCTCATAAATTTAATTAAGAAAATACAAACAAAATTACAGCTATTTGTATACTTTGGACTGTTTAGTCACGTCACTCAGCCCATAGCAAATATACTTCCTTGGTGAGTGCAAAGAGTAAGATTGGAGGCCAAGGTGACCCACCAGGGGACAGCCAAACCCTCCATGAGGGCCGAGGACCACAGATCCGTGAAGACGATCAGATGTCCAGAGAGTCATAGCGCCTGACTTTCCTCTGTAGAGACAGATTCTCCCAGAGGGCTGAGGGCTGCCTGTGGCTGTGTCCTTCGTTCCACATGACAATGGGGGCAGAGCAGGTCCCTAAGCAAACCCTGAGCAAGGCCTTCCTGTGTGTGCTGCTCTGCCCTGGACATAGGTGGAGCTGGATTTATTTAAGGAAGTGATTTTTGATCATGATGAAAGTACAGAGAATGGGGGAGAAAGAGAGAGCTAAACTGTGTATGTGTGCTCAGAAAGATAGGATACTTTAATAAGTTAGTTTCTTGATACCTGTGTTACCTAAATTGAGCAAAAGGTCTTCACAGATGTAAATTAAGAATATTAAGATGGGGAGACTATCTGGATTAACCACATTAGCTCTAAATGCAGTCACAAGTGTCTTCGTAAGAGAGGCTGAGAGATGTTCAACACAGAAGAGAAGGCAATGTGACCGCAGAGACAGAGACTGGAGTGATGTAACCACCGCCAAGGTAAGCTGCAGCCACCAGAGGCTGGAAGAGGCAAGAACAGAGAGGGAAATGCCAATCTCCCTGTGTGTTTCCTGTAGCTACATAACAAATCTCCACATCCTTGTTGGATTCAAACAGCATCAGTTTATTCTTTTACAATTCTGGAAGGAAGAAATCTCACACAGGTCTCACTGGGATAAATGAAGGTGTCACTGGGTTAAAATCAATCTTCCCTATGGATGCTGTGGGAAAGAACTTTTTCCCGGCCTTTTCCAGCTTTTAGAAGCTGCTGTCTTTCCCGGACCCTGGACTTTCTCTGACATCATTAAGCAACTTCCTTCCTTGCCAAATCTCATCCCCAGATCTGAGCCTCCTGCCTCAGTTTTGTAAGAACACTGGTGGTTACATGTGACCCATCCAGATAATCTTCCCATCTCAAGATTTTTAGCTTAATCACATCTGCCAAGTTTCTTTTGCCACATAAGGCAACATTCGTGGGTTCCACAGATTAGGGCATGAACATCTTTTTTTTTTTTCCCTTAGGGGAGAAGGGGAATGCTTTACTCACACTATCAACCATTCTTGTTAGCCCCAAACTCTCCTTCCCTAAACAAGAATCCAAAATCACAGCACTGGGAGAAGGGTAGAACGTGGGCAGCCAACAGCTATATAGTGAGAGAGCTGGAGGGATCTGAGTCAGGGCCCCCTGGTCTGGGAGTTCCTTGGGCTGGAGGATTCTGCTGCTGCTGCAGCTGCTCTAATGTGGACCTCACATGTGTAGCTATTTGTTAGACGCTCTTCTTATTTGTGATCCAGAAGAAAATAATTGCTACTTAATTGCAATCTAAATGAGATTGGGAAAGGAAAATTAATTTTTTTCTTGACTGTCTGCATTTCTCTACCCATAAAAAAAGAAATGGCTAGAATTTAGAGAAAGATTCCTCCACACATGAGAATGTGCCTATTGTCTTAAGTTGGGTCTTGCAACAACAAGTATTCTCGTGCTGACAACATATTTACAAAGCACAGGAAACCCTGGGAGGGGAGGGGGAAAGTGAGGCAGGGAAGACATGAACAGTGAAAAGCTTGTCAACAAGTCGCTGCCCATGTGGACCACTAAAACTCATTCCAACGTCAAAAAACATGAAGAACCTCTGGGCTATTCTACTGAGAGGTGAGGGATCTGGGGTATGTATATACCTCGTTTAGTCACCACAGATTGAGGGCTGTCCTAGGGGATCCTCATCCCAGGCCCTGAGCTCTGACATGCATGAAGTCAGAGCTGCCTTGTGTTGTTCAGGGAGAGTAGTGAGGGGTAGATATCATCAAGGGAAGTCAGCAGAAATGCAGAAGAGGATAAAGACAACTATTGCTACATCCACTCAAAAAATAGGTGTATGTTAAATCTGGAGGGTCCATGTGGGCTACATCTCTCTGAAATGCAAGAAGTTGCCCTAGCAAATCAGGCTCCATGACAGGCAGCAGGGACTTTGTGCACAGGCTGCACCGCCATTGCTTGGCTACCTGTAGTCGTGCATGCACTTATACTCCCCGTAGTCCCCAGGCTCCCAGGCACTGACACTGAAGGCATTGCTGGTTCCAGTACCCCTGGACTGGGATGCCTAGGACCAAGGTAATGACATGAGATGTAAGGGGTTCAAGTCTTTGTCCAAGTTTTTTACAGATCCAAGATATTTCTCCAAGCACATTGTTGCTGGCTTAGCAGGAGAAAAAAACTCTCTGTCCTGTATGTGCTGACAAACAGGCAGACTCCTGGGTCAGGATGATTTTCCCACTCACTGAAAAGAGTAAAAGAAGAAAGTGGCATTGATGGTGAACAGCAGGAACATGCACCCAGCTTTAGCTGCCCTCACTGAGGAGAGAGGATCACTAACCTAGCCTTTCCCCCATGGACTCCCCCTCCTTGCTCTCCAACATGCCAGGCCCCAGGGGAGCTGCTTCTGAGCCACCAGGAACATGCTGGTGGGGAGTGCTCAAAGCCTGGATAGTGCTTGAGGTATCAGACTTTATAGAGACTAAGATTCAGGGAAAGTCATGAGGTGGGCATATAAAAAAAAAGAGGCACCAAGGGAAGGACTCACTACACGTATGCTGTTGTTGGGTTTTGACCTAAGATTGGGGCCAGTACCCTTGTAAAGAAATCAGCAATATTTAGAAGAAAACTTTTCTATCCTTTTACAATGACTAGAGCTCTACCTGGAGGGAAAGGCAAGAAGAAGCACATCTCTTGTGATACTTAAGTTCATGGTCAGCCTGGAATCAGACTAGGCATTAGTTCAATACTGCAGAGAAGATTGACTGTCCGGAAGTTGGGGAACCCTTCACATTAGGAGGGATGTTAGTACAATTGTTATAAACTTCAGTAATTACTGTTTTTTCCTTCAGACCATGGACTCTGGTGTCTCAATTTTGAGACTCCCCTCAAACATCCTGGGATGAAGCTTACTTCATGCAGGCTGATCCATGATGCATCCTCCCTGCAGGGCCTCTCAGCCATTGCCTTTGGGGTTAAATGAGCCATCATTGAAGGTGAATCCCAACTTGTATGGTAGATGGTGGTGGGCACTGATGAAATGGGGCTTCCTAGCTGAGAATCCAACTCAGGTCCCTTGGCTCTTTGATAAATGGCTTCCATGCTTGGATCCTAAGGTGGAGGCCACAGTTCTGAGTTTTAAGTCCTTTCTTCCTACACCAACATCCTTTCACAGGAATCACTCTGGCCTCCTCCATGCTGAGAATTCACACCCAACCTCCTGCTACCCTCCCAAGAATCCAACACTAACTGTCTGAAAACTTTTCTTTGTAAACCCTCCAAATGCAACCTCTGCCAGGAACATGGCTGGAGCAGTCAGCATCTTCCCGTCAAAAAACACTGAAAAGGAAGGGAAACCTGCAAACACCCTGGTGGTGTTGAGGAGATGCATATAATCCTTAGATTTTGTGTCTTTTTGAACATTTTTGTCTATTTCTTAACCATGGTTTTATTTTCATGATCTTGCAGAGAGAATAATTGAATATAAGAAGGGTTCTTTTATATTTAGAATATAAAAATAGAAATGA
This sequence comes from Cebus imitator, assembly GCF_001604975.1. Classification (NCBI taxonomy): domain Eukaryota; kingdom Metazoa; phylum Chordata; class Mammalia; order Primates; family Cebidae; genus Cebus; species Cebus imitator. The sequence continues at coordinate 376,080 of NW_016107537.1, forward strand.
AGACAGGAAGAGAATGGAATTTGTAAACTCTTCAAAGTGGTTTGGGTTTCTCTAGCCAGGGATGCAGCAGGACCAAGAAGCCAGGAGAGGACATCACTTACTATGGTTCCTGCCCTTCATGCTTCAGACTCCCACAAAAGCACACACATGATAAAGCCTGCCTTCTTCTAAAGAGCAGCTCTATGGCCCAGCCATGCTCTTTCACTGAGTATCTTTTCTGAGTAAATGGAAATAATGGAAATGAATGATAGCAATGGCTTAAGCAAAGAAGTCCAAAGGTTGGAGCTTTTCAAGTTGGTGAAGCAACTAGACAACAGCAGAAAGGCCCCAGGTTCTTTCTCTGTTTCTACTTTGCACCTCACTACATTGGATTTTCAGATGTAGGCTCAGTACCTCGTGGTCTTAAGATGGCTGCAGCTGCTCTAAGAATCAGGTCCTCTCATCATAATTCCTAGAGAAAATGCAGGCCAAGGCTCTTCATCTTCCTTTTTTTTTTATAAGGGATCAAAATGCTTCCCAGAATCTCTACTCATTCGTCACTCCCCTGACATCTTATTGTGGAGCTGATCTCATGTCCCCAAAATTTCTGCTCCTGTCCTGGGCTGGGAGAAAGTTGCTGTCTTTCCCATGCACAGCAGGACATAGTTGGTGCCCAAGAAACCAAAGGAGGGAGATGGCTGCTAGGCAGGAGACCAAAACCTTAACATATTTAAATTTTGTCTTGTGTCTAAGTTAACCTGGATGGAGCAGAGAGATACCAATGTTCTCTGAATCTGGTGGTGTTGGAACAAGCCAAGCTCTAAGGATGACAATGAAGTAAAATTTCGAATTCTCCAGATGACAATGTTAGCTTCAGCAGTTGTGGAAATGCGGCTTGGGAATTGAAGGCCAGGACAGACTTTCAAGTACTGGAATAAATAAAAGAGAGATCTGCAATAGTGATGTAGGGGACAGTGGTTATGGAAGAAGGAGGAAAGCTGTGTGCTAAGGCTGGCTGTACCACCTCCCACCTGAGTGCAGCCCTCCCTGTGCTGGTCACATCCGCATTTCAGTCTCATGCAGACCCCTCTGTTTACATGCCTGCAAGGGCTATTTCTGCTCCCATCCACCCTGTGGCTTTCTATCATGAATACGTACCTACTTACACTTGAACCCTCTGGTATTGCTAATATCAACAGCAATGAGATAACACCTAATGGAATGCAAAAGTTCCCTTTGGATATAGCAGCATGCTCACCTCTACCCAAAAGTTAAAAAAGACTCGAATCTGTTCAGTCCAATACCATCTAGGAAAAACTGACCTTCCCTCATGAGCCTCAAGTCAGTCTGGATATCATTTAATCGGTGGTCTGAATTATGCAGGTGACAAAAACAGCACTTTGTATTAAAAGAATTTTAATGAAGGGACAGTTGAGAAAAAAAATATTTAACATATGTAAATGTGTGCATGCCTCACTCAGATTTTATGAATCAGTTTTCTCTATATTCCTTTTATCCCCTGACCTCCAGCAGGATGTTTATGGTCGTTTCTGTAGAGGCTAACTCTCACGTCTTTGGCATTCGGGGTCCCAGATGTGATGAAGGTTCTGCACATGAGATGTGCCCCCGCAGTGTGGTTTTCAGAAGTTGATGAGGGGAGGGGAGATGCCTTCCAGAGGGGCTCATTTTCCTGGTCTGGGTCCTGGCCAGGCAGCACTGGCCTGTGGGCACAGCATCCTGCCTCACAAGTTTTCTGTCACAATCAGAGGATTTTTCTGCATAGAATCACAGAGAAAGGGGGAAGTGAAATGAATGCCTCTGCCCACTCCTCTACTCTTTCCATCTGGTTTAGTTCACCTAATCCATGACAGTAAACACGAGTTTGCTTCACCAGCCCTAATGGCTTCTCTTGTATCCAATTCCTTCAATAACAGAAGAAGGAAAAAGGAATGAGTGGACTGGCTCCTGTACTTCTCTACTATGAAGCTGACCTAGAGGATGTAGCTGATGTTCACATCTCCCAAGCTCACTGTGCATTTCTTCTCCCCTCTGCTGCACTAGCGTGCAAGTGCATGTGATGCTTCAGCTGTGTTACTCAAAGCTTTGCTCTGAAGTCTGTTGAAGTTTCTCTTCACTTTTACCAGTGGAAATGGCGGTAAATGGAAACATTCCTGGGTGGGCATGGTGGCTCATGCCTGTAATCCTGTAACTTTGGGAAACTGAGGCAGGTGGATCACCTGAGGTCAGGAGTTTGATACCAGCCTGGCCAACATGGTGAAATCCTGTCTCCACTAAAAATACAAAAACAAACAAAAAAAAAATTAGCCAGATGTGGTGGCAGGTGCCTGTAATCCCAGCTACTTGGGAGGCTGAGGCAGGAGAATTGCTTGAACCCTGGAGGAAGAGGTTTCAGTGAGCCAAGATTGCACTATTGCACTCCAGCCTAAGCAACAAAAGTGAAACTCTGTCTCAAAAAAAAAAAAAAAAAAAAAAATTCCTGAAGCTCCTCTAGATTCCACATGTTCTCTACTTCCTCTCTAAAATACGTAGAAGGAAACCTATTTCCCCTTGATTATCAGGATCTGTGACCCCAGCCCACACCATAAGACCCTTCGTTGATAGTTTATTTTACATTTTAATGAGAACTAAATAGCCACATGTTCATCGTTTCTTCCAATTTAATGCAGCAACTTATTATGCTAACCCATTGGATCAAGAAATGTCAACCAGAAAACCCCAGACCTGAGTGAACAGAAAGAGAACTTTTCAATCTGCTCTGTAGGTATAATAAATAGTGATGGGCTCACCCCTCATCTCTCAGATACCCCTATTCTATTGATGGGAGTAACAGTACTATTACGCACATTGGTGTTTTGGGGTCTCCACCACATCTGGTAAGACAGTGATTTGATATTACAAGGGTTTGAGTGTTAGCTTCACCTGCCTAGTAATGGGTTTTCTCCTTTCTGTAATGATAGCTGCCCCTGTGCACATGACAACATCATGAACTCACTTTGCCTCACTTTTTTTTTTTTTTTTTGCTATAATAAAGTTACTTTTTCCAGTGATAAATTATGTAAGGATTTCTTGACTTGAAAGCACTTGAAAAACTTTCAAGTAATGATTCTAGCAGAAACATGGCTGATAAGAAAGGCAAACACATATACAGGAAAACAACCACTGCCCTCCACGTGTTGGGTTTGGTCCATTGTACTCACTCGATATCAGCTGTTAGTCTGATCTCAGATGTGTGCAACAATGGTAGGGTTTCAAGAAGGGTCATGGTCTTTGGCAAGTCAGATACTCAGATGTGCCAATAGCCCTGTGAGCCTCATTAAATGAAATTCAGATGCATGAATCTCCATGGCATCAGTTCATAAGATTCCCTGGGAAAGCTGAGAAAGGAGTCTGACTGAGGTCCATGTGTTGGAACACCTTAATTATTAAGAGTTCCCCACTAGGTAATGGCATTTAGATGAGTATTCACTTGGGTAAGATTTATTTTTTATCTTGGCTCATTTTGAAAGGTCCAGTCATAGCTCTTCTAAACCAATTTTTTCTCCAGTCCTTAAATTTTGTTTCTTCTGATATCTAATGACCTGTGCAAATTAATAATGGATGTCATTGCATTGCCAGTCTCTCTTTGCAAAGTAGCCAGTGACATACCCTTGGTGTTAACTCACTATTGTGATTTCCAGTCTTCCAGGGCATCCTTGACGATGGCAGGGGTGTGACATTGGTCTAGCGCCCAAATGAGAACTCTGTCCCACATAGCATCATTGTGGACATGCATATAATGGGGACTTCCATAGGATGCAATGATTAATTTTTAACATTAGGCAAAATTACCCTCATTCATATTCCTTACCCCTCTACTAAAATAAAAAGATATTTTAAGGTACGCATACTCACTTAGTGAGTGTTAGAAATAAAGATTACAAAGGAATTTCCTGTAGCCAGAGAAGGTAGCATACATAGTTTTGGACATCTGTTTTTTCATGGGGAGTAACTAGAATCATCTTAACAGATTAAATTTATATAATAATTTCATACATATGCATGTGTTGCTTATATACATATAAACATATTTAAATAGCCTTATGTACATGTATTCATGTGTGTACATGAGGCTATTTAAATTTGTTTATGTGCGTAAGTATTATGTGTACATAATACTATGTCCACACGAATATGTGTACATAGTATTTACTATAAGCTATTTACATATGTTTATATGTATATAAGTATTAGGTGTACATATATTATGTACGTAGTATTTACAGCTAACAATTTATCAAATAAATATATATGGATTAGTATATATATTATATACACTCAAATATGTGCATTTTCTATAAATTACATATATATTACTGTTTTTATTGATACGTTATTCAATATATTTGATAGTGACAACATTTTTAAATTTCATATTAGTATCTTTAAAAATAGATTAATAAATACTCATATTTTTGCACCAGAGAATCCCATCTCTAGTATCTGCTTCATGAAGAGCATATGCCAGGCTTTGCAAAGCTGTAGTTTAGACTTTAATTCATTCAGTTAAAACAATTCCTGCTTGGAATGTGTGGCTTGCATTTTACTGTAAGAATTTCAATTTCCCCATAACATAGACTCCTCAGGGAGACTAATCTCCTTTCTTTACTAAATCTGAAGAGACATTGCCTTGAGAGGAAACAGACTTAGGGTGGAGAGACACCTTCATGGCCTGCTCTTCCATAATCTCCCAATAACCTTCAAAACTCTGGCTGAGTCTGACAAGTGTTATCAGCAGGTGGCTGCACAAAGAAGAGCAGCTGGGGCAGCCCAGCCTCAAGTGTCTGCTTTCCTGGGGGGTTATTGTTATGACTTGTAACACTGTGAGAGGGTAACTGCTATACTGTTGACAGTAATAAGTGGCAAAATCATCAGGCTGCAGGCTGCTGATGGTGAGAGTGTATTCTGTCCCAGATCCACTGCCACTGAACCGAGAGGGAATCCCAGTTTGCAAACTAGATGCAGCATAGATCAGGAGCCTAGGAGTTTTCCCTGGTTTCTGCTGATACCAGGCTAAATAACTGCTAATGCCCTGACTTGCCCGGCAAGTGATGGTGACTCTGTCTCCTACAGATGCAGACAGAAAGGATGGAGACTGGGTCATCTGGATATCACATCTGGTACCTGAGATTGGAAACATAAAAACAAATATTCATACTATTAATCATGTTATCATAGGACTTCCCTGTAGTTCCAGCAGCACTGAGCACACTGGGCTGAGTGAATTTCTAGTATCCTCCTTTCTTACCTGGGAGCCAGAGCAGCAGGAGCCCCAGGAGCTGAGCGGGGACCCTCATGTCCATGCTGTGTCCTGACTGGGACTGACTCCTGCACAGGGTGTGACCAGCCTATTAAGAAGTCTTCAGGGCAGGGGGCTGTGTTCTAGGACATGCAAATCAGCAGGGGATGAGGCGGGCTGGGCACAGCTGCAGGGCTGGCCTATCTCAGTAACTCAGCACAGGGGCAGTGTCCCCTGGGTCCCAGGTCAGATCAGGGCAGCACAGACTTACCTTGAGAAAATATACTTTTCTTTGGTGGCCATATGGTTACAGAACATATTTTTGGAGTGAAAGTTCAAAATTTTAAATTAACCTAAGGCTAGACTAAATAATGTATTTTATACTTGTATTAGGTATAGGAAAGCATCATTTTTGGCAGAAAATTCATAATAAAGTTTTGGAATGTGGGGCTGTCAGAATTTTCAATTATTCTCAAAGGAATCTGATGAGTGTAAAAGTATTTAATGCTATACTGACAATGTCTCTGTCAGTGTGAAATTGTTTCTTTTTTGAAATGAAAATAAAAAGACTTTATCAGAAGCATGTTTAATAAATTCAATATAATTTACTAATAAACTGAAGCTGTTATTCTTAGCATTATAAGGAAAAGCAATTTGTGGAAGGCGCACAAAAATGATACCTGTGCCATGCATAGATCTGCCATTATCCAGAGCTATAGGTCTCTTTAATGCCCAGGGGCTAAACGGGCTGCATCTTTTTCTTGGTGTGATGATCTCCATATTCTATCTCCTTTCCTGCCTTTGGGTATGATTTCTTATGGTTCACCAGCATGGAGAGCTGACTAGTGATGGCAGGTCTGATTATTTCAACTAAAATCTCTATTCACTCCCTAAGTATAGGAGCCTGAATTAGGGTCAACTTGAAACCTTCGATCAATCTAGGCTCATATAATCAATTGTTTCAAAGCAAGATGAGAAAGGCTACATCCCCTGGGTAATCCTGTACTCCCCACCAGCCTGTTTCTGGGGTCTCATGTGCATCTGCTCTACAGCATGGCTTCCTGGAGAACAGGTGAGGGGGATGCCCTGGGGAAAGGTTGGGTCAGTGAAGTTTCTTCTTAGCGAGGGCAGCTGCTGCTCAGTGCATGTCCTTGCCGTGCACCACATGTAACCCTCTCTTATTTTACTCTTTAGCAGCGAGTGAGGACATCATCCTGACCCAGATGACAGCTTCCCTGTCTCACATTCATTTAGAGAGAGTCTTCACCTCCTTCCATGCCATTGCCCAAATAGATGAAAAAATATTTGACTCCAGATAAACCTCAAGCACAGATTTGAACCTCAATATCTCACACAGCTGCCTTTCCCAGTGCCTGTCAGCCTGGTTCAGCAGCAGGGGCAGTGCAGCCAGCTACATCAGTATCAGTGGACTGAAGCTCAGGGATTCCAGGGAGTATTTCTTGTGTACAACTAGGAGTGGCCAGACTGTACACAAACTTCCTCCTGCTTTTCCAGGAGACTGAATTTCAAGGAAATGGCTACCAAACAGCCTGCCAGGATCCAGATGACCAGATTCAGAGAGATACATCTCTGGATTCAAATGCACTTTTTTCTTTCTGTGTAATTTTAGCAGTCATTGTTACTACACCTTGGTGTTTCCATTCATTGTACTTCAGCTGACTCTCTGTGGCCGTATTTGCCCCTCACTGCTCTCACTGAACCTGGGGAAGGCAGCTCTGCCTGCAGATGTGGCAGACCTCATCACCTGGAATTAGCACGCCCTAGGACAGCTATCAATCAGTAACGACATGGGAGGTGTAGATGTGCTCCAGCTCCCTCACTTCTCAGATGGAATAGCAGAGGCATTTTTCCTGTGTTTCTATGTCCGCTTGAGCTCTCATTATCCTCAGAGGTGGCTCCTTACTGAGGCACCTTTCACTGTCCCTCCTCTCTTCCCTTGCTCACTTGCTTGTTTCCTGCACTTTGTAAATATACTGCTTGCATGAGAATCTTTCTCCTCCTTCTCACTGGGGGGACCCAACCTAAGGCACTGGAAAAATCCTCATTCTTGGAGGGAATCTTTGGTTTGAATTGTTGCCAGCTCTCACTTTTTAATGCATAGGGAAAGTCAGAAAATTTAAGAAATATTTAAATTCCCTTTGCCAATCTTCCTTAGATTTGATTTTAGCAGAGATTCCTTATTTTTGAGGTCACAAAATCAAAGAAGCCTTCCACAAATGGCTGCACACCATGGAGTCCACTTAGAGCAGAGAAACAGAATCCCCAGAATTTGACATTCACACATCAGAGTCCTAGAGTCTCAGGTTTTTTCTAGGTCTATTGCCACATAAATCTGCTTTGTGAAATTTTAATCTACCTTAGGGCAAGTCCATTTGTGGGGATGATGAGAGTTGTTTGTGGAATGAATAATACACCCCTCGGAAGACTTTATTATCCTAATATCTGGAATCTATGATTATTACTTATGAACATGCCAAGCATAACTTGGCAGACATGGTTAATTTAAGAGTATTCAGGTCAGGAGAGTATCCTGAATTATTAGGATGAGACCAGTATAATCACAAGCGTCCTTATAAACGGGAGGATGGAGGTTCACAGCCAGAGAGGAGCTGGAACAATGGAGAGGGATGCTGGAGTGATGGAGGAAGGGGCCATGTAGTCAGGAATATGGGAACATTAGAAAGATGAAAAGCTGGATATTTTATTCTCTCTCGAAACCTCCAGAATGAATACAGCCCTATTACTCCTTGATTTTACTTTATTGAGATTTCTGACCTCCAGAAATGTAAGATAATACACTTGTGTTATATGGACTTATTTATTTACGTCAGTAAGATTACGGTAATTTGTTACAGTGGCAACAGGAAATCAATGCAAGGGAAAGGGGTGTCTTTTATTTCTCTGAGTTTATCATTGTCCTCTGTTCACCCAAATAGTTCTATGTTGTCTTTTGCTGTCAATTTCAATAAGAAACAGAAAACATGTTTCTATGTGGAGAGCTGGCATCAGAATTCTTCTTCCATAGAAAGACTCTTGAGTCAATCTCTGGGTTAGGTCTTGTGCAATCTTGGTATCTGAGAGCCTGGAGGTCATCTCTCACAGCACATGAGAAGAGGAGGGAGCTGTGGGTTTGGTGTTTTAACATTCAGAGGGAAATTAGCTGTACAAGGCACAATCTGAGAAGTGAGGACTGAGCCGGGAGTAAAGAAGACAAAATGTGGTCAGGGCCATGCAAGATGTGATCCTGCTTCCTTATCTGAAAGAAAGGTACTTGGTATTTGTAAAGGCTTTGAGCAAGTTGACTTTTGTAAACAAAACTGCAGAAGGGTCTGAGTTTAAGCTGAGTGTCAGTGTGATGAGGGCCAGAGGCTGCAGTGAGCTTGTGTTAAGAAATCCCCCCTGCACTTCTGGCTTTGTCTCTTCTCTGGTTTTATAGGCTATGGGTTCCTCTATGGAATGACTGTGTGGCTTTGTAGAAAAAACATTGCTAACGTCAGAAAGACTAGATTCCAAGTTGAGCTTCAACAACTGCTGACCAAGTGACTTTTATGCAAATGACCCATGTACTCTCATGAACGTTTTTCTCACATGTGAAATGGGGCACTGAGGATATGAAGGGGTGTCCTGAGGGTTGAACCAGCTGGTGCACCATGAAGTGCACATACATGTATAGATAGACACACACACGCATACATGAGAAGAGTATCTGGTACCCCTTTTATGCATCCTTGAATAACTCAGAATGTTATGTGAGATATTACTAGTCATATATCATTTTTAGGTAAAATTATCAATATTTATCTTATAACTAACAGATTCCTCTCTGTACATTGTAGGTTTCATGTAAGTTTCTTCTGTCACAAAATGTTCCACCAATTTATTTATGTCCAGTATTGTTACCAGGGTAGTAAAACTTCAACCAGATTGGCAGGTTCCCACACCGAGAGTCTAGCCTGAGCCCAGGCCATCTGAGTGAAAACCAGGAATCCTAACTGCTATACCTGGCTAGTAGGCTCTTGGCGTCTCTAACCCCAAAGAATGCGGAAATTGTCCCAGGAGGCACAATGAGTTTACCATTTGAATAAATACCGTGGACCCAAAGAGTTTTGTGGAAGAACAACACACAGAGAGAAAGAGCAGCTCCCAAAGGCCGGGCGCGGTGGCTCAAGCCTGTAATCCCAGCACTGTGGGAGGCCGAGGCGGGTGGATCACGAGGTC
>NW_016107537.1:385815-387494 GCF_001604975.1 Cebus imitator
CCCATGCTGTTGTTGGAGGGGATCCAGAGAGGGAATCCCTTCATGTAGGAGCAGCTAAAGTTTTAACCCTTGAGTTATTCCCTCCTCATTTATGTTCTCATCCAGTGAGAGGAGCTCTCTCAAACTTTCTCTGGATTGATTGATCTTTGACTCTGATATGAGTGGCTACTTGTTTTACAACCCTGAGTCACGGGGCACCCTCCTCCATGAGCTCTGGCAGGAATTCAGGGGACAAAAGCCCTGCCTGGCTTTCCATGTGAGAAGACAGACAAAGAACTTTACCTGGTCCGTATGGAGGAGGTGCGCAAAGAGCCCTAGCCTCCTGAGGCAGAGAGCCAGGAAATTCCTGCACTTGAAACCACGCCCCTCTCACACCAGGAACAGAAGTTTCTTTAACACAGTCAGTCCCACAGGATCAGAAAGTTAAGCAAGGAGATTCCAAACCAACATAGCACCTTTAGCCTGGATTTTCTCTGAGCCCCATTTGTTTACTGTCCTTGGGCTACTGTAACAAATTCTCAAAAATGTGGTAGCTTAAAATGACAGGAATTGAATCGCCCATAGTTCTGGAGACCAGAAGTCCAGAATCAGTGTCACCAGGGCTAAGATTTGGTGTCATCGGGTCTGGCTCCTTCAAAAGCTCTAGGGGAGAGTCTGATTTAGCTCTTCCACCTTCTGGTGGCTTCAGCTCTGCTTAACTGTGGACACATCACTGCAATCTCTTGTCTCTGTGTTCACACTGCCTCCTCCTCTTCAGTCTATGTTAAGTGTCTCTCCACTTCTTGTTTTCTCAGGACACTTGTGATCGCATTTGGGGTCCACTTGATTAGCTTAAGATTATCTGCCTGTTTCAAGCTCCTTAATTTACACCTGCAAAAGCACTTTTCCCAAAGATACATACATAGGCTTCTTGGAATGAAATGTCACTATTTGGGGATAATGAGGATAATACTACACCATTACAGAACCAAGTCTTAGCTTTAGTACTGTACATGCATCACAATCTCCCCCTCTCTCTCTCCCCACATCCTGGCTTCCTCCTTTTCTCAAGGTCATAAATCTCTTCACTTCCCTAAGTGTATCCAGTGATACCTGTAAACCAATAAGTATCTTAGACAAGTCTCAATCAATTAGAAATTTATTTGGTCAAAGTTAAAGGCATATCGGCGTTACAGCCTCAGGAGGTCTTGAGAATATGTGCTCAAGGTGGTCGAACTACAGCTTGGTTTTATACATTTTAGGGAGATGTAAGCTCTCAAACAATATGTGTAAGCTGCACATTGGTTTGATTGGAAAAGCAGGATAGCCCAAAGGAGGACGGACGTTGGGGACTTCCAGGTCACAGGTGGATTCAAAGATTTCGTAGGTGGTTTTAAGGTTTATCTAATGACCTGTAATCAACAGAAAGGGGTTGTGAAGCCAAGGTTTTGTAAGGCAGATGAAGCCTCCAGGTAGCAGGCTTCAGAGAGAATAGATTGTAATTGTTTCTTATAAGACTTAAGAGGTGCTGGACTCAGTTAAATCTCTCTGGGTCAGGACAGAGACTTGAAAATGGGTAGGAATCTCTACAGAATGTAGATTTTTCCCCACAAGAAACAGTTTTGCAGAGGCATTTAAAAATACATTAAATCTGCCGGGCGCGGTGGCTCAAGCCTGTAATCCCAGCACTTTGGGAGGCC
>NW_016107537.1:387791-414637 GCF_001604975.1 Cebus imitator
TTGAGGAAGGTGCTTTGATTTCTCCCAGGGCCTGGTATCTGTCATGTTGGTATATTTTTGCTACAAAGAGTTTGCTTTGTCAGTCTCAAAGTCTCTGTTTTTATACTGAAAGCTGGCCAAGTTGTGCCTGAATTTTAAAGGGAGAAGGATAAATTAAGTCATATCCTATCATCCATTTGAATCATGGGCTGGACACAGCCAATGACAACCCTCAGCCATCTGGAGAGAAGCGGTGTCTGCAGAGGACAGACATGAACTGTGAGTCCGGAGACCTGTGATTATCTTCAGGAACCTCTGTTTCTCAGCTTTCATGGGAGTTGTATGGGCACTGTCTCAAATAGTATCCACCAGGATTCTTATTAGAATATCTCATTCACAGAAGGCAGTGAGTGTTATGACAGTACAGAGGGAGTCTGTGGGTCCAGCTGCATGGAGCACTCTGGGGGAGTCACTGGCACCCATGCTAGGCAGGGCGTCATGCAACTTCCAAAGCACATGGATTTGGATCTCTTAACATCATTTTGAAAGTCCATTTGTCATTCTGAAGGCAGTCACCGTAATTAAGATAATATCTTTAATAGTTAGAAATAAAAAAGTGATTATTTTATTGCTAAGATGATTACAAGAAAACAAAGAAGAAAAATAGCATGAAGGAAGATAGCAACACTAGACTGAGGGCTTTGGGTAAGAGTCTGAGACTCAGTAGTGAAGCACCTGGGCAGTCTTCTGATAAAAGAGAGACAATCAGGAAAGGGAAATGTGCTGTAGAGGCAAAATCTTGCTTAGTAAAATACTAAGAGAAAACAAGAAGTCTCCCTCCTGAGCTTCATGCTGGTGTTGGGAAGATGCATATAATCCCCTATTTCATGTCTTACACTTCAGCAATTAGGGCTTCAGCATAAATTTAGAAGACACTATTCGATTCTTAGCAGATGTGGACATAGTCAAGGCAGTGGTGAGAGGCAAGGCTGGACTTTCAGTCTCAGTACAGAGCAGGTTCTCCACAACTCCGCACCCTGGTGTCCCTTTCCAGTTGTTCCACGTGTTCCCCACCATTCTTGCCTTAAGGGCCCCAAGTTGTTAAAGGGGCACTAGCCTTCTTCCTTTCCCAGGGTTTCTAAGAACCTGTTTCTCTTTTGCGTATTATGGGGTTTGTTTGCCATCTAGAGGCCAATCTTTGGTATAGCAACTTGCAGGACTTTTATTTGTGGTAGTAAAAATAAATACATAAATAAGTTCATCATAAATAATAAATTGACTAAGCATATTAAATCTGTTTTTAAAAAGGCAAGTTTAAGAACTTAAAAGGAGTCTGAAAAGGTTAAAAAGACAAATTGCTTTCAGTGGAGGACAGTTAGAGCAACAGATTACATTTTTAAAATTGATGATTTTTAGGAGTAATTATCAAATGGTAAATAACAACTTAAAATAAGTTGCTTAAAATATAATTTTACACTAAAAATTATTTTCAAGAATCATACACATACCTTTCAAGATTAAAGCAGAAAAAAATTGGGTTTATCATCAGATCTACTCACTGGAAGATTTCTCAAGTGCGTACTTGAGCAAAAATAACATTTATCCCTATTTGAATGTTCAAGTTTTTTTGATATTTAGAAGAAAACAGCTTTCTCTTCACTCTGTTCCACTCATGCTTCTGAGGATACATGGGGGGGCAGCGGCTGTGAGGAAGGAGGAGAGCTGTGCACGGAGAATGTTGTGGTCTCCAGCCCACCTGAGTGACCTTGTGGAGCAGAGCCACAGACACCACCACAGCCATCTGACTGTCTCTGCACCGCCATGGCACAGACACAGAAACCTTCTGCCAGTTGATCAACTGCAACTAGAGGCTTCTTTGTACCAGCCAATTCTAATTCTCCTTGTACCTTCTCTCAGGTTAAGGGGATTGCTTAACTTTCACGATTTTGTTTTGGATGTGTAGCCCTTTGTTACATCAGCATTATATAAGTTGTTTGTTCATTTGTTTGTTAAATACACCTAGCCATCTTGAATGGGTTGGGACTAATCTTATGTCTTACAGCAAAGCAAAACTTCAAGGTCCTTAGATGCTGTCAATCACATGAGAGCTAAAGAAGGCAATAGCATTGCTTAGCTCCAGGTCATGCTACTAACAGTTTGTGTTCCATTTTCCTTTTTTTTTTTTGTCAGTCTTGCTCTGTTGACCAGGCTGGAGTGAAGTGGCATGATCTCAGCTCACTGCAACTTCCAACTCCCGGTTTCAAGTGATTTCCTGCCTTAGCCTCCCTAGTAGCTGGGATTACAGGTGTGTGCCATCAAGCCTGGCTAATTTTTGCATTTTTAGTAGAGAGAGAGTTTCACCATATTGACCAGGCTGGTCTTGAACTCCTGACCTCAGGGAATTCACCTGCTTTGGCCTCCCAAAGTGCTGGGATTACAGGCGTGAGCCACCATGCCCACCACACTTTGTTGAGACATTGACTACCACCTTCAGAGGTCTGGCCTGCAGACCCTGACTCAACAACGGATGAATGAATAAATGTACTCTCGTACTTGATTCAGTGATTCAAGTGGGCTAGAGATGGTCTTGGGCTGCTTTCAGAGGGTGAAATGCAGTGAATCAACCAAGACCCCTGGTCCATCCACACATTTATTCAGTGGAGATTTTACAGCAGAGGTTCTAAGTTAACACACTTTTGGATAATTAACATGGTTAAAAGAGTGGTTTTATGAATGATAAAAGCTTTAGGTTCCAGGCCCAGAGTAAAACACTATTAGTGATAATTCCCTTTGAGCTCCCCTTGAGAGGACCATCCAGCACAAAGCTTACGTGAGTAAACAGTTGAGTAGAGACAAAGGGATGTGCGGTAAACAGACTTAAATTGGGAAAGCCTCTTGTCCTCTCTCTTTCCTATGCTAATGTAAATGAACCAGCTGCCTTTAGACTGTCCCAATAACATGCTTCGGCCTTCCAAAAGGTTCTTTACTGCATTCTGTGTAATGCCTTTTAAGCTAAATGATGCATTTATCAGTATTTTTAAAAACATATTGTGTCACATTTATTTTTTAATTTGAGGGCTCCAGTGTGATTGATATCTATAAAAATACTGCCACACAATTTTTGAACCTAACTGAAATGGAACTTTAGAATTTTAATTGCACTTATCATGGAATCTTTTATCATAATAATTAAGAATAATCAATCTTTTGACATTAGAATCTCATCCCTGCCAGGAGTTTACAAAGTCTATCTGAATAATCCAACATTAAATATTTCTACTAAGTGTTCCTAGCCATAGGAACACTTGTAGACAGCTTGTGTAGAATGATTTTTCCTGCAGATAGCTTGTGTAGAATGTTTTTCCCTGTAAGACATTGGAGAGGAAAGTTTAGTGGGAGTCAGAGAGCAGAATTAGGCAGACGAGAGACTATAAATTTCCCAATATGACTAAGTGTCATCATGTATGAAGTGAAACCCAAGCTAGTCATTTCCCATATGTATTCCACTTGTATTGTCACTAAACTACATCCATAGTTGGTTATTCTGACAGCTGCATGTACTTAACAAATGTGGGCAAGACAGAGAAGGTGAGGATGTGGGTTTTCATTCACTCTCCCTTCATCATAGCTGGTTGCTCACAGGGCATGTGGGCCCCATGAATTCTCCTCCTACTGATGCCTTCCCCAGGCTGTGGCCACTGGTGGGGCCTTAACATGTGGGACCTGAGGTGCTGCTGAGCCTCTCATGGACCAGCGTCCTCAGCAGCAAAACCTGCCCTGACGTCTCCAACAGCCTTCTCTTCTGAAAACCCTGAGACTCTGCTCAGCTGCTCCCCAAGACAAACAGCACATGTAGGCAGCTGGGTCAACCCAACAGGGAGGTTTCCGTTCAAGGTTGTACCACTGTGGGAGGATCTTGTATAGCTTGCATGCAGTAATAAACTCCAACATCCTCAGCCTCTACCCTGCTGATTTTCAGTGTGAAATCAGTGCCTGACCCGCTGCCACTGAACCTGTCTGGGACTCCGGAGGCCCGGTTGGAAACCCTATAGATCAGGAGCTGTGGAGACTGGCCTGGCTTCTGCAGGTACCACTCCAAATAGGTGTTTCCATTACTATGCAGGAGGCTCTGACTAGAACTGCAGGAGATGGAGGCCAGCTCTCCAGGGGTGACAGTCAGGGAGAGTGGAGTCTGGGTCATCACAATATCCCCACTGGATCCTGAAATAATAACAGAGAACTGCAAGATTATATAGACACATTACGAGCAAATTTCACGATTTCTTTTGTGATATTTACAGTTACATTTTTCAAATTTTAATTCATATCATGAAAAGTAGACTTTCTAAAATAAACTCATTGTTTACTAGCCAGAAGGGAGCTCTTTTTTTTCAAGTTCTTAATCAGAGCACTGGTCACCATTCCCTGAAGGTGAATCTTACAAGACAAACATGAATTCCATTCTCTGGAGCATAGACCGTGTGACTCTCACATTATTGGAATAAACAAGTATAACCGTGAAGCCCACAGAGCTCACCTCCCACCCAATTCTCCTCCCTCATCTCTTTCTTTTCTTACCAGGGACGCAGAGCATTAACAGCCCCAGAAGCTGAGCAGGGAGCCTCATTGTGAGAAGGTGAACTGAGGAGTCCTGATCAGTCAAGGCAAGGTTAGAGCTGAGCTTTTATCTCAGACTCACAAGGAAAGAACCTCCCTAGGGGACAATATGCAAATAACCTGGTGGGTGCAGTGGTATGGAAAAGGCTGATGGGGCAGGGGGAATGTCTCTTCTGTGAATAATGTGATATAAGATGTCCCTTGGAGCAAAACAGCAATAGATTCAGTCAAGTTTGCCCACAATCAAGGGATAAAGGATCTGAAGGTGAAAGTTGGGACCTTTTGTAGGGACACAGTTTCCTAGAGTCACTGCATGACTCTAAGAAAGAAAGAGAACCCTGACCATTTGGAAATGCGTGTCTAGGATGCATCTCTGAGAGGTGAGTACCATCTGGCTTGACTTCCTCCCAGTCAGTCTAGAGAAGGGAACAGTCCCATCCCCACAATCACTGCTGGACTGACAGCCTGCAAATAAAAACCAGCCTTGAGCCAGTTCAAGGGCTGTCTGGTCTCTGCTGTTTCCAGGACAACTGTTCAAGAATATTCAATTCAAATGTTAGAATCTACCCTACCCTGACACTTGGTGAATGTACTGCATAAGGGCTATCTGTACAAGGGCCTCACAAGGAGAATGATGTGAGCCTCTACGTGTAGAGTCAAAAGCCCAATGTAAGAAAAAGGGAAAGAGACAAAATTTTATGCCTCGGGCAGTAAATATAAAAGTCCTGGAGACCAGTTGTTCAATCTGGGATCTATCCCATCATAGTCATCCTATGTATACAAGATTAATCAGAGGGCTCTTTATTTTTTTTAGTAGAAATGAGGTTTCACCATGTTCACCAGGCTGATCTTGAACTCCTGACCTCAGGAGATCTGCCTGCCTGGGCCTCCTATAGTGCTGAGATAACAGGTGTGAGCTACCTTGTATGGTCAAGAGGGCTCTCTTAAGGGAAGAATCTTCTAGGTTAATGATACAGAACAAATAAGAAATAACTTTGCATTATGTTTTTCAAAGTGGTGATTAGAAAAGCTTTTCCCACACAGTCTCCTTGGTCATGTGGAATCAGTTTCTGTCAGTGCTTCCAGGTTCTTGTCAACTGAGTGAGACCTGAGTCTTCCCCAGCCTGGATGTGGTGCAGCCACAGCCGTGAGTCCACAGTTCAAAAGAAAATTTTCTATGTAGAAAGAGAAATGACTACATCCACAGTTTTATGTCTCAGGGTAGGCTGTACCTATAATTGATATTTTCTTGACTTTATGTATAAATGCTCACAGGTTAGAGATGTGAATATACCATACAGTTTATCACTAAACAGAAAAACGACCCCACTATTCTTTGTCAGTGATGTGCCTAATATTCCCTTGAACAGATCCTGAATAATGGTGCCAACACTAAATACTCTCACAAGGACAGTCACATTCCTGGAAAAAAAAAAAAAAATCCAAGAACAATGAAAAGTGGCTTGCAGTGTTATGTAACCTTGAGTAATTTAACACAAAGTCATATTTAATTGCCCAGGAACACAAATAAATGCAATTGTAGGTAAGATTCCAGAGGAAAGCTTGGTCTGAGTATCTTCTGAGGAATCTACAAAAATATCATTTTTTAATAGGATTGGAAAAGATAATTCAGTAAAAATGATATTGACCTTCAAATGTTGTACTCCCTGGCAATAATGTGGGCTGACGATATCAAACTGTAGCTACGAGATAGGATTGGCATAATAGCCTCATATTTCACTGTGAAAATTTTATTTACTCTTTTCTCTTATTAAATTTTTCAAATTTTGTGTACTCTTTTCTTATGATGTCAACAAATTCTGATCTGCTTCTTATTGTTGCAAAGGTCAGAATCTTAATCATGATAGTGAAAAAAAGAAACATCAGAAGCTGAAGGAGTAGAATAAGGAGACATAAAATATAAACAGCCTAACTAAAATAGAAGAAAATGGCCCTTTTTATTGCTAGTTTAAAATAATTATCCTGAAACGGTGTTCAATAAGTAATCAGTTTTATCTGTTATCTAATACAAAAATTTGAACTGCAGGAAAGTAAATAACATTAAAAAAAATTGTCTTCTTTTATGACATGTTTTCTTTTACTACAAGCCAATTCTTGAAAGTTTTATCTTTACAGAGCATTAACGTTGCTTGAATTTAAGAGAGCATTGCTATTTTCTATGAGAATTAATGAACCGTTAAGAAGGCTACCACTGAGAATTTTAATCAAAATCTCATAATTTGTAGCTTGACATATCCAGAAAACATAAAATCTTGTAAAATGTTTTTTAGCCAGAAAATGGCTTTGAAATTACCCTAGTTTACCTGCAGACTTAAAGAACAATATTACTAATTCTGAACAGAAACCTCCCTCTCTTGTCTGTTGACACACGATGCCAAGGCTTTCACAACAGCAGACAAAGCTGGTCGCTCCACAGTGGACACAGACAAGAAGGTTTAAGAACAGTCTCCATTTGAACCATGGTGGGAGCAGGCCTCGTGTGTCTCTAATCTGAACCATGGTCACCTGAATGAGAGAAGACTTCCACAGGTGGGGTTTAGTGTGGCTGTGTCTCCTTTTCCTCATGCAGTTAGTTTAGGATCCATAAAATTGAAAGTAATGGTGTTTCTGAAATGACTTTGGAAGAGAGTCTTGGAAGTGGAATAGTTTTTGTTCATTACTGGGAGTCAGTGTTTATGGGGTGGACACTGTGATCATGTTTGCAGTGGGGTTGATAGATTTGTGGGCTAACCACAAGAAAAGAGATGACCACAGAAGCAGTAGCATGCATGACCTCTATTGAGTGAAGCTTTGACTGATTTGCAGAGAGAGGTCCCTCCCAGCAGGAGACAGTCCAGACAATAAGGTGCCAGGGTTATTTCTCAAAATGTGTTGGATGCTAGAGAAGGGGCTGTGCAGCTAGGGGATGCCACACAGCAGCACAGTGGGGAGTTTCTGCATCAGTGAGCGACAGAGGGTAGTACTAAGTTCAAGGTTTTCATAAACTGGGGCTTATCTTACCTATTGCTAGCAGATATGGGTGAGGTTTTCTGGACACGTAGAGCAAGTATTTTCTGAAAGTTTAAAAACATTCTTATTTGGGCTGATTTCAAAACAATTACATTTTAAAATTCGAGTTTGGAACAGACCATTGAGAAATAAGCCTACAGTTTTGAAATAAACAACATAGCATTCTCATTAATAAACTACGGTTGCATATTGCATAGGCTTTGTTCTACAGACTGTATTAGTCCAGATAGTGCAAACCCACATGGCTATGCATGAGGCTGAGGCACACAGAGGCATATTTCCTACCTTAGCCTCAATGAACCTTCTTTTAAACTAATGGTGAGAGTTTGTGCTTGGATGGGAATTAAGACCAAGTCACCCACAAAGGGAACTTTTGTCTGTGAAGCTGTAGGTCCTGTGAATGGATTCCTGCCTCCCAGGCACCTGGGATTGCAGCTATCTGCATTATCTCACTGACAAAAATTGTCACTCACTGGAGCATAGATTCATGAATAAATTCTGGAACACAGAGAGAGAGTTCAGGAAACGTAGGCTTTGTAAATGTATATCTTCTGCTTCTGAGAATCTCTCTCTCCAAACATGGAAAGAAACCACGTTGTTTACATGTTGGACTTTTCTGAATCTTCAGACCCCGTTCTTGATCTGTCTCATCTGAACCTGTTTCCAAATGTTTGAATTCTGGTCTTTACTTGTTCTTGGAAAAGGTTTTTTAGAAATCCTATCAAACTATCCATATAGCGGTGAGATTAAGTGGTGCGCTTTTCCTCTGTACTTACCAATACCTCTGCAGAATCCACCACAGCCTCCAACTAACTACATAAAATGAAGGATGAGTCTGTTTTCTTCTTGAGCATTCTGTGTCTCATAAATTCCCTTTGCATTCACAGTCTTGAAAAAAGGGGTGTCTGTCTTCAAAATAGGTCTCCATAAAACCACAACTTGCCTGAGAGGTTAGTAATTTTTTTCTATTCTTTCAATGTGAAGTTGGCCTTCTAGACCATTTAGAAATGGGAAGTGAAGACCCTGAGAAGTTTTTAGGTTCTGAACTGGGGATTCTAGCCTTTTAAACTGTAATAGAAGCAGCACTAGATATGAGAATTTGAATGAATATAACCAGACAACAAAGTGAAATGACTTATTTGCTTTTAACTTAGGTAAGATAGTTTACCTGTTAAAAAACAAAATAAAACAAAACATGAGAATAGAATTTGAGAGTTCTTATTCTCATATGTTTTCATATTAAATGGTTTTAAGAAACAATTAAAAGTTCTTAAGGCTCTTGAGAAAAATTAGGGATCAAATTAACTCAAACTGATTCCTAAAAATCAACTGAATTTCTCTTTTAACTGCTTCTTTTCATCACCTGCTAACAAAAATCAAAAGTACAGAAAAGGAAACAGACAAGAGCTGAATAAAGTATTTAGTGCTCATTTTTTGTCTTATAATAAAAATGAATAATAATAATGCAGTCTTCATTGATAGCTGGAAATAGTGACTCTGCCCTTCTGGAAGCAGCAGCTTCACATGATGGTAATAAACTTTATTATCACTTAATCATTCTTGGGCAAGAGCTAAGGATCACCCAAGTGTAAATGCTCTATGAAGAACCAATTGCCCTTACTTTGAAATACTTCTAGAGATTAGCTCTTCTAAAATATCTACTAGCAAAAAAAAAAAAAAGAAGCATCAGTAATAAAGTAAAATAAATTCTAACCTCCCATCGCAGTCAGGAATAAAACTATTATGTTTAACAAAAAACTAGAAACATAACTTCTTGCTAGAAACTAATTCAGCTGGATCTTAATAATATTTAATATTCTTACCCCAGTAAATTTGAAACATCCTCAACCTAGAAAATGGCTTCTTTTGTATTCTGGAATCTTAGCAGCCCTAGGTAGAAATTAAAACTGAAAATAAGAAGGTTTACTAATTTGTTACTCCAGGAAAACAGTTTATACTAAATTTATTTACATAAGGCAAAATGAAAGGAAGAAGCCTATTGATTCTTTTGAAAATTAAAGCAAATATTTACTAGTCAATGATAATCCTAAGTAAGCCATAAATCAAGAGCAGTATCTTTTGTTTCACGCTTCTGAAGGTATTAAATTTCAATATAACTATTTTGTCTTGGGTTAAAATTAACTTCATAGATTTTCTCATAGAGGATCATCTTACTCAGAAATTGCAGAGGAAAAGGGAAATAATGAGAAATCTATTATGAAATTTGTCCCATGTTAACATTTGCATAAAGACTGAGATAAAGATAGGATTTAAATGACCGTATTCATAGCATTAAAATATTTACCTTGCTGGGCAAATCAAAAATCAACATTTTGTCTAGAATTTGAAAGAAAATAATCGTATCTATGGAGAATTTTCCTTGAGTGCCCTGGTGAGTGACTGAGAGAAAGACCAGATGAAAGTTGGTGTAGCAGAATCAAGGACACTAATTTTTAGACCCTCCTCATTAGAGAACAAGTCCAGATACTGCACCAAGACCATGAAAATAATCAGAAATTAACTTGGGAAGTCTTTGTGGCTGCCTAGTCATATTGTGGCTGTGGTGGGGAGGCTGATTTCCCCCAGCTGGTATTGCCCTGCACCTTGAATCTGGGCATTCATCTCTACAGCTGCCATCAAATGGCACTAAATGGTGTCCCCATTAATAAGGCCTTTGTAATATGTGCTACATCAACACAAAGATAATTAGAGTTCAGGATGACAGGAATATTTATTTTATTCCAGTGTTTTCAATGAGTGGCTTTATCTTTAAAATAAGGAAGCCCCAAGTAGAACTTTTTTGGTTTCTGGAGGCTACATATTCTACCCCATGGAATACAGGTTTGGCCCACCAGGTGACATGAATATCTGTCCGTTATGAGTGGGACTCAGGGTAGAAAAGCACTTTGCAGCAGGTCCAGGTTGCATTGCAAACAGCCCTGACCCTTGGGCCAGTGCAGATACAGACGACTGAAACAATGCTATCAACCATCTGGACAAGGTTGATGCTTACAGAACACACCACCAAACCACAGCAGATTCCACGGTCTTTTCAAAACATCTGTTAATGACACATTATATTTGTGACCACAGGATATTTCAATAAAATTAAGCTGATTAAATCATACAAAATATATTATTCACAACTAATGAAACTGTATTAGAAATCAGAAACAGAAAGTTATAAGAATGGGGTTGGTGGGAGACGGAGGAGGAATTTAAAAATACCTGGTGGGCAGAAGGTACACTATTCGGGTGATGGGTAACTAAATCTCAAAGTTCACTACTGTATAACTCATCACTGTAACTAAAAAACGCTCATACCCATAAAGCCACTGAAAATGCTGAAATTAATTTTTTTAAAAAAATTGTCAATTAAAACCCAAGTATTTTGAAACTAAAGTACTACTAAATGTAATGAGGCAGAGAAACAACAAAAATGTAAATTATAAAGTATTTTGGTCTGAAAGTAAAAATCACATATCCAAATTTATGGGATGCAAAAAAGCAGTTAATTTACAGCAATATGAATGCATTTCAGTAAAGAAGTTTTCACATTAATCACTGGAATTGTAATCTTCACAAACTAGAAAAATAAGAAAAATGATACTCAAAAGAAGGGCCTTTTATTCTTAGAAATGTGAGGATGTGACAAGCACACATCTCGTATTCCACCATTAGAATTATATCAGTCTCCAAATGAAAACACCTTTAGCAGCTTCACAAGAAGAAAGTCTTAGAGTGGACGGGCAGAGTGAGTAACTGCTCAGGGAGAGTGAGGAGTCAGGGAGAGTCAAAACAGGTTTCCTTTGTGATATTATTATGAGCTACACACACATATGACTCCCGTGAGCTCTGACTTGCTCATAAACCAAACGTCATTCAGCGCAGGCGGCTTTCCATCCTCCTGATGGTTGGTTAGAGTGGTGTCACTTGACAAAGGCATGTAGAAGTGTCATGAAGGTCATCAGTGGCAGCAGGTGAGGAAAGGACACACTAGGGTCCCCTCACAGTGACATGACTGAGCATCCCTGCAGCCATGAGGACAGCAGGGAAATTTAGTGGCTGCTCCGGGGAGGATGTGGCAGCCAACACTGGAAGGTCTGTGATGCTTGAATGCCCTAAGTGTGGAGGAAGGAGGAGACTCTGGAAAGCATCTTGGAGGACCCTGGCCCTGTTCACACAGAGGACGAATCTGTGCCTGTGACTGTGGCCTCATGGCCTCTTCCTTCCTCAAAGGCTTTGCACTCATCTCCCTGAGCCCACCTAACTCCAACTGCTGGAGACTCATCCCCTGGCACCACAGCTGCTCCTGCCACAGTGAGAGGCTGAACTTCCTTTGAGGTTTGTATTTGAGACCATCACACTGTGTAGGGTTCTGGTGTCCTGCTCACAGGAGACTGTGTAGCATCTCCAGGCTCCAAAGTGGTATTTGTGGTGGTAAAATCCCTAGAATTTTAGCTAGATATGTTTTCTCACTTGTGAATACCTTCTGTAGACCTGCCATTTATTATTTTACAAACTCTTTTCTGTAAACTTTCTATTCTCTGTTGTTGGACTTTTGGGTTAAGAATGTAATTTTAATTGTACTATCTTTAGTCTCCACACTGCTGATTGTGGGAGTGAAATCAACAATTTTTGTTGGATGTGTGTTCTCACTTGTGAATATGTGTACAAAAGTACTCTGAAGACATGTCTTCCTTTGTATGTGTGACAAATTCTTTCCTGTATACCATGTTTTCATTATTTATTTATTTTTGATATTTCTGCTTGGGGATACAATTTTACTTCACTCACCATGGACTCCATCATCGTACAATAGACAATGATTTCTGGTGGAGTTTATTATTTTAACCAGCAAAAAGATAATTTGTCATTTTGGTACAAATAATTCATTACGTTGATCATGTCACCTCATGAAATTGAACTGATATGCCCATGATTAGTTAACAAGTATTTTTGAGGAATTATTTTAAGTGACACCATGCAAAGCATGCTTTTTTCATCCCATCACTTATTAGAATATGAGAGTCAGATTTATTTTCAGGTAATGACTATATCGTGTAAAAATTATACATTTACTTATTTCAAAACATTTTATTACTTTTTTATAATAATTTAATACCCAGACAATCATTTGTAAATGACTAGTAAGTTTCAAAAGGAATCCTCTTATTCTCGGACTATGATATAGGGGTTGAAAGGCTAAAAGAACCGTTGCAAGAGCCTGAAGAGAAAACAGTACAAAAGTTTATATTAATAACACCAGAGAACAGTGGAAGAAATGAGAACTAAGTGACCTAAAATTCCAAAGTGGATAGAACCCCTTCTAGCTGAGCTGATCCTCGCCTGGCATTTTGTCCTCCTGCCATATCTGCCAAGTTTGCATGTGAACACAAGCTCTGTCTTGGCACAGGCAGAGGAGATCTCCTGGGAAAAATGAATTGGATTGGCACTGAGGTGTTGCTCAGGGCAGCCTCTATACATGGCCTGTGTCCTGCATGTGGCATTTGCTGAGGTCTGAGTCATCAGGCAGGCTGGAGGTGATGAGCTAGAAGAGCATAAATCTCCCACAGACTCAGCCTATTCTTCCAAATCCCCAAAACTGCGCAGAGCATCCAAAAAACATGTCTGAATCATGGACATCGGTCTCCATCAGCACTGCCTCCATGATGGTATAGGCCCTGCTGGACCTTCTGCTCAGCATGTCAGTGATTGTGACATCTCCAGACCCAACCAGTGGTCTCTGCTAGACCTCCTCTAGGGGCAGAATAAGTTTCAGAAGCTCTGCTTGGCTGTTGCAATTTAACCAGGACTGAGTGACATGGCTTCAGGTCTCCTCGTGCGGGGATTCCTCTAAACTTTCAGTGATCACAGACCTAAATACTTGCTCACGAGATTACTTTCCTGTGAGACTCCCCGTGTCACAGGTTCCACCCAGAAAGGCCAGGAAGCAGTCCCTTCAACTCTGTGGTTCTTCACAAAAACATATTTGGCCCCTTTTTGGATCTACATCATCAGCTGCCAAGGCCACCGTCAGCCACATCCCCATACACCATAAGTCAAGGGCTGTGTAATTGAACAAGAGCTGACCTCTCCTGTGTTCTCTTCATGCTCCCATTCCTGCAGTCTGCCCAATCTCAAATTCTATTCTTTAGAAAATAAAAAAAAGTTTACATCATCCTGTATTTTCTCAGTGATCCATGGAAAATACCACATTTTTAGTATACTGCATCTTCCAGTATACACATATTATTTTTAAAACCAACTTTCAAAGTTTCAGAAACTCCTTTTTCAATCCACAGGAGGTAATTGTAATCAAAGAGTTTTAGTATTAGGATCTTGTGTCTGCTATGAAATTACAAAATCTATTTGACACTCACAACCAGGATGTTGCTGGTTGTCCTCAGCCAGCTCCCTCTGAGGAGGACTAGTGGAAAGTCCTGTCTCTACTGTCTCAGGGAGTGCAGACAAATGGTAAATAGAAGAAGCAGGAATTTAAAAAGTGGGAAAATGCCAATTTCACATATAAACAAATATTTCCTTTAACATGTATACAAAACTGTTAAACCGTAAGATGTACTCTACATGTTTTGTAAGAAATGATCAGTTATCTGGCTGTTTTGCTCAATAAATTTAAATAAATGTAGGCAAGGAAGGAGGATTAAGATGAGCTTCCATTCTTCTTTCCGTTTTGCCCCAAATTTTTACTCACAGGGCCCTGCTCTCCTGTTGCTTATGAGAGTCAAGGCTGTGGTAGGTGACAGGAACATAAACAGAGGTGCTGACCTGGTGCGATGGCTCACACCTATACTCCCAGCACGTTGGGAGGCTAAGTCAAGTGGGTGGCTGGAGCCCATGAGTTTGAGAACAGGCTGGGCAACATGGTGAAGCACCAGCTCTACATAAAATACAAAGATTAGCCATACTTAGTGGCATGCACCTGTCGTCCCAGACAGAGTCCTCAGCAGCAAACTCTGCCCTGAATTCTCTAATAGCCTCCTCTTCTGCAGACTCAGAGACCCTGCTGAGCTGCTCCCCAGACAAGCAGCACATGTGAGCAGCTGGGACACCCAGCAGGGAGGTTTCTGTTCGGGGCTGTACCACTGTGGGAGGAAGCTCTATACTTTGCATGCAGTAATAAACCCCAACATCTTCAGCCTCCACCCGGCTGATTTTCAGTGTGAAATCAGTGTCTGACCCACTGCCACTGAACCTGTCTGGAACTCCAGAGGCCCGGTTGGAAACTTCATAGATCAGGAGCTGTGGAGACCGGCCTGGCTTCTGCAGGTACCAATCCAAATAGGTGCTTTCATCTTCACTATCAAAGAGGCTCTGACTAGACCTGCAGGAGATGGAGGCCGGCTCTCCAGGAGTGACAGACAGGGAGAGTGGGGTCTGGGTCATCACAATACCCTCACTGGATCCTGAAATAATAACAGAGAAGTGCAAGGTTATATAGACACATTATGAGCAACTTTCATGATATCAATTAAGATATTGATTTACAGTTACATATATTTTCAAGTTGTAATTTATATCATGAAAAGTATAATTTCTCAAACCTATCATTTACTAGCCAGCAGGAAACGCATTATTTTCAAAATCTGAATCAGAGCACTGGTCATTGTTCCTGGAAGGGGATTCCTGATTATTCATAAAACAAAAATATGAATTATCTTTCCTGAAACATAGACTATGTGCCTATAACACATGGTTGAAATAAATATAGGAAGCTATGGAGCCCCCAGAGCTCACCTTCCCACCTCATTTTCCCACCGCATTTTAATCCTCTCCTTACCAGGGACCCAGAGCATTAGCAGCCCCAGGAGCTGAGCAGGGAGCCTCATTGTGAGAAGGTGAGCTGAGGAGTCCTGATCAGTCAAGGCAAGGTTAGAGCTGAGCTTTTATCCCACAGTCACAAGGGAAGGTCCTCCCTAGGGGACAATATGCAAATCACCTGGTGGGTGCAGCTGGGTGGAAAGGGTCAGTGGTGTAGGAGCAATGGCTCTTCTGGGAAAACTGTAACGTAAAATGTTCATTGGAACAAAACAAACATAGTTCAAGTCCAGTTTGCCTGTGGTCAAGGGAAGAAGGCTCTGACTGTGAAAGTTGGGACCCTGGGCAGGAACACATTGTGTGGTGCATGTCACACTGAGAAAGCACAAGGACCCTGACGATGGAGAAATGTGTTTCTAGGATGCATCTCTGGGAGGTGAATGCCATCCTACATGGCTCACTCACAGTCAATCTAGAGAAGAAAACGGCCCCATCACACAACCACTGACGGGCACAGGGTCTGCAAATACAAAGAGCTCCTGAGCCAGCTGCAGGGTTGCCTGGTATCTGCTGTTTCCAGGATAACAGTTCAAGATTGTGCAATGCAAGTGTTAGAACCTCCCCTACCTTGGCACCTGGTGAGTGAACCCCATAAGAGCACTCTATCAAAGGACCTCACAGGGAGAATGATGTGAGTCTCTACATTTAGAGCCAAGAGTCCAGCGTAAAGAAGAGGAAAGGGGGCAAGAATGTTATGTCTCAGCCAGTGAATATAAAATTCCTGGTGACAAACTGCTCAATCTGGGATATACCCATCATAATCACCTCACATATACAAGATTCACCAGCAGGCTCTTCTAAAGAAGAATTTCCTCTGGTAATGACACAGAACAAATAAAAAATAATATTACACAATGTTTTTCCAAGTGATGCCTAGGAAAACTCTTTTCACAAAGTCTTCCTGGTCATGTTGAATCAAGTTCTATCAGGGCTTCCAGGTTCTTGCCAACTCTGAGTGAAACCTGAGTCACCCCCAGCCTGGATGTGGTGCAGCCACAGCAGCGAGTCTGCAGTTCAGAAGAAAATGCTCTATGTGAGAGGAGCAAGGACTGAAATTACAGTTTTATGTCTCAGGGTAACCTGTACCTGAAACTGACATTTTGATCGCTTCATGTAAAGATGCTCACAGCTCAGGGATGTAAGTCGGCCCCACAGCTGATCATTACAAAGGGAAACAATCTCATCTTTGTTCATTTGTTAGTGATGTACTTAATATTTAATTGAACAGCTCCTCATTAAT
Source organism: Cebus imitator (assembly GCF_001604975.1). Taxonomy (NCBI): domain Eukaryota; kingdom Metazoa; phylum Chordata; class Mammalia; order Primates; family Cebidae; genus Cebus; species Cebus imitator. The sequence goes on from NW_016107537.1 coordinate 404,497, forward strand.
GGTGCTGACGCCAAATACCATCACAAGAACAGTCACATCTCTGGAAAAAAAATCCATGAACAATTGAAAGACTACCTTGTACTGCTATGTAAACTTGGGTAATTTACCAAAAGTTCATTTGTAATTGTCCAAGAGCACAAACAAATGAAATTCTAGGTAAGATTCCAGAGAAAGCTTGGTTTAAATCTCTTCTGAGAAATCTGCCAGAATGACACTTTTTACAAGATTTGAAAACATCATTGAATAACAATGATATTGACTTTTAAATATTGAGCTCCATTGCAATAATGTAGGTTAAGGAGATTAAATTGTACTTGAGAAGTTGGATTAGAATAAAGGCTCATATTTTACTATTTCAGTTTTATTTTCTCTTTTCTCAATAAATGTAGTAACTTTAGTATACCTGACTTTTTCTTTTCTTATGTTATTAACCAATTCTAATTCAAAAAGTCAGACTACTAATTAATCATGATAATAAAATAAGAAAATTCAGAGGCTGAGGGAAAAAAAGAAAACACAAACTATAATAAGCCTAACTTAAATAGAACAAGATGGTCCATCTTACTGCAAGTTTTAAATAATTATTCTGAAAGGGTGTTAAATGAAGAATCAGTTCTGTCCATTATCTGATACGGAAACTTGAATAGTAGGAAAATGAATAACCGTAAAAAAATTTGCCAGGTTTTCTTTTACTAAAAATCAATTCTTAAAAATGTTATTTTTCCAAAGTGTTCTTTAAGATGCTTTAAGATAGAGTTGCTATTTTCTATGAGACTTAATAAATTTTTAAGAAGGCTACCACTGTGATTAAAGAAATAATAATCTCATGTTCTGTTGCCTTATATAACCATAAAATGTGAAATCTTGTAAATATCTGTTTTAGTCAGAAAGGAGCTTTGAAGTTGCTCTGTATTACATATGGACCTAAAGAATAATATTACTAATCGTAATGAGAAACCTCCCTCTCTTATCTGTTGACACATTATGCCAAGGCTTTGACAACAGCAGACAAAGCTGGTCACTCTACAGCGGACACAGATCGGAAGGCGTCAGAACCAGCTCCTTTAGGATCTAGGTGTGCAGCAGGCCTCTGTGTGTCTTTAACATGAACCATGGTCACCTGAATGAGGGAGGACATATACGTGTGGGATTTATTATGGCTGTTTCTCCTTTTCCTGATGAGGTTAGTTTGGGGTTCATAAAATTGGGAGCAAATGCATTATTCATACGTCCTAGGAAAAGAGTCTTAGAAGTGGAATTGTTTGAGTTCATGACCCCGAGTCAGTGTTTGGGGTGGTCACTGTGATCCTATTTGTAGGGGATTTGAAGAATTTGAGGGCAGAGCAAGGAAAAAGTTGACCACAGGGGGGCAGTCGCACACATAACTTTATTGGGTGACGCTTTGACAGGTTTGCAGAGAGAAGTCCCTCACAGCAGGAATCTGTGCAGAGAATAAGGTGACAGGGTTGCTTCTCAAAACTGGAGAGACACTGGATAAGGGCCTATGTGTCTGAGAGATGCCACACAGCAGCGGAGTGGGAAGTTTCTGGTTAAGGTTTTCATAACTGGGGTTTATCTTATTGCTGGCAGATATTGGTGAAATTTTCTGGACAAGCAAAGTATTTTCTAAAAGGCTAAAAATATTTTGAGGGGGCTGTTTTTAAAATATTTGCATTGGTAGATTTGAGTTTGGAACAGGCCGTTGAGAAATAAACCCAGTTTTTATTAAACAACATAGGGGCCAGGACACACAGGCCATCTTTGGCTCATTTATATATCAGTTTCCAGTCCTGTAGACTGCATCAGTTCAAATTGTCCAAACCAACACTACTATGGATGAGAATGGAAAATACAGAGGCCTGTTTCCCACCTGAGGCACAGTGAATATTCTTTTGATTAAAGGGAAGAGTTTCTTTTTAAATGAGAATTAAGATCAAGCCACCCATGGAGCACCCCTTTGTGAAGACACCGGTCCTGTGCCTGATTCCTGGCTGCAAGACACTTGGGGATGAAGCTATCTGCATTATCTCCCTAACTGTAAATTGTCACTCACTGGAGCAGAAATTCACAGGTAAATATTCTGAAACACAGAGAGCTCAGAGAAGGAAGCTCCGTGAATATGTCTCTTCTGCTTCTGAGAATCCATCTCTCCAGCATTGGAAGAAACAGGGTTGTTTGTAAGTTGCACCTTCAGGCCCTGTTCTAGACCTGTCTAAGCTGAACCTGTTACCAAATGTTTCAATTATTGTTCTTTATTCTTTCTTGGAAAAAAATGTTTTGGTGAGCTTTTCCTCTGTGCTTGTTAATCTTTCTGCGGATCCCAAGCCACCCACCAACAAACTGCTCAAAGTAAGGCAATGGTTCTGTTTCCTTGCTGAGTATTCTGTGTCTTTAGAGTTCCCTCTCAGTTCTCACCCCTTTAATAAAGGGTCTTCTGTCCTCAAAAGTAGGTCTCCATAATACCACAGCATGCTTAGGAGGTTAGTAACTTTTTTTGCTGTTTGAATGTGATGTTGGCCTTGTTGACCACATGATAAACCCTGGTTTACTTGAGAGATGGGAAGTTGGCAGACCCAAAAAGTTTCTAGAGGCTGAATTAGAGAATTTAGCCTTTTAAACAGTAGTGGAAGCTGCAGTTGATATGAGAATTTGTGTGAATATCATAAGATAACAAAGTAAAGTAACTTTTCTTTTAACTAGGCAAGATAATTCACCTGAAGAAAAATTGAGAATACAATTTGAGAGTTCTCATACTCACAGCTTTTTTTCATATTAAATAATTATAAAATCCATAAAATAGGGCCAGGCGTGGTGGCTCACGCCTGTAATCCAAGCACTTTGGAGGCCAAAGTGGGGGGATCACCTAAGGTCGGGAGTTCAAGACCAGCCTGACCAACATGGTGAAACCCTGTCTTAAAAAAAAAAAAAAATCCATAAAATACTTATATTAATTATTATTAAAGAAACTTTAAGACTCTCAGGATAAGTCAGGGGTTAAACTAACTCACCTAAACTGATTCCTAAAATCAACTGAAATTATATTTTTGCTTCTGTCTTTTATCTCCTGCTAGTAAAAATCAAAAGTTCAGAATAAGAAACAGATAAGAGCTCAATAAATTATTTAATGTCAATTCCTTATTTGATAATAATAATAATTGATAATAATAACAACAGTATCTGCACTGACAGCTGGAAATAGTGACTCTATGCCCTCCTGGAAGCAGCAGCTTCACATCACAGCAGTGAACTTCATTATTACTTGGTTGCTCTTGGGCTGGAGCTAAGGATCACCCAAGTGTAAATGCCCCGTGAAGAACCAACTGCCCTTGCTTTTTGTACTCTAGAAGTTGGCTCTTATAAAATGCCTCCAAGGAAGAAGAGAATGAAGAATCAGTAATAAAACAAAATTTTGAAAGATAAATTCTGACCGCCCAAGAGCAGTCAGGAATGAAACTATCAAGGTTAACAAAGGCATAATCTCTTGCTAGACACTTACTTAACTGTATCTTACCCATATTTAATATTCTTACCTTAGTACATTACAAATATCCTCAACCTACAAAATGGTTTCTTTTGTATTCTAGAATCCTAACAGCCAAAAAAAATTTTAAATCGAATATGAGAATGTATATTAATCTGTTACCCCAGGAAAACTAATTATACAAACATTAACAACGTAAGGCAGAATAAAAGGGAGAAGCCTATTCATTCTGTGGAAAATTGAAGGAAATATTTAGTTCATCATAATAATTGTGAATATACCATTAAGCAAAACCAATATCTTTGGTTTCTGACTTGACGCTAAAGTATGAAATTTCAGTAAGTCTGTCTAGGGTTCAAACAAAACTCATAGTATTTCTCATAACAGTTTATTTTACTCAGGAATTGTAAAGGAAAAGTAAAATGATGAGAAATCTATTATGAGATTTACCCTCATGTTAACATTTGCAGAGAGACTGAGAGAAAAGCACCATTTGCATAACCCTATTCGTAGTGTTAAAATCTTTAATTTGCTGGGCAAATCTAAAAAAAACCCTTTTAACTAGTACTTGGAAAAAGATAATCATATCTGTGAAGAATTTGACTTTAGTGCCCTAGTGAGTGGCTGACAGAAAGACCAGAAGGAAATTAGTGCAATAGAATCAAGGACATCACGATGTCAAATTTTAGTCTCTCCTCATTAGCGAGCAAATGCAGATACTACACCAAGACAAGGAAAATAATCAGAAACTTACTTGGGGACTCTTTGCGGCTGCCTTGTCATATCGTGGCTGTGGCTGGGAGGCCGATTTCCCACAGCTGGTATTGCACTGCACCTCATATCTGGGCATTCGTCTCCACAGCTGCCATAGAACAGCACTAAATGTGTGCCCATTAGCAAGGCCACTGTAACGTGTGTTATATCAACACAGAGAGAATCAGAGTTCATGATGACAGGAAGAACTATTTCATTCCAGTGTGTTTAATGTGTTCATTTGTCTTTAAAAAAAAGAAGCCACAAGTAGGCCTTTTTTGGTTTCTAGAAGCTACATATTCTGTCCCTTACAATACAGGTTTGGCCCAACAGGTGGCATGAAAGTCTTCCAGTCGTGAGTGTGGCCCAGAGTAGAAAAGGGCTCTGTAGCAGGTCCAGGTTGCCGTGCAAATAGCCCTGCCCCTTGCCCCAATGCAGGTACAGACAACTTGAGCAACACTGTCAACCGTCTGGACAAGATTGATACTTAGAGAACACTCCACCAAACCATAGCAAATGATTTTCAAAACATTTGCTGACATACATAATATTTTGGGCCACAAGATACTTCAGTGAAATTAAACAGGCATAAATCACACAAAATAAATTCTTGATGACCAAAAGAATTGTATTAAGGGCAACAGAGAGTGATCTGAAGGGAAGATGGTGCACAGAGAGGAAGAATGATAATTTTCCTACTGGATGCAATGTACACTTTTTGGTTGATGGGTAACTAAAAGCCCAGACTTCACTACTATACAATTCACCAGTAGAACCTACAACCTCTTGTTCCCCTAAAGCTGGGGAAATGTAAAAATTAGTTTAAAAAAGACATTTGTCAAAAAAAGATGCACATGTTTTAAAACTAAGTAAAATATCACTAAATATAATTTGGAATAAAGAAAAACAAAAGTAGAAGTTAAAAATAAACACGGTGCATCCACATTTGTGGAATGCAAAAACAGTTCATTCTAGCAATATTTGTGCACTTTAGCAAGAAAGTTTTAAAATCAATCACCTGAACCACAACCCTGACTAGTTTAAAAGCGCAAATTACACTCAAAAGAAGGATCTTTTACTAATAGAAATGTGAGCATGTGGCAAGCACACAGCTGGAATTCTACCATCAGAATCATATGAGTCTTAAAATAAAAATATCTTCAGGGATGGGTTCAGTGGCTCACACCTGTAATCTCAGTAATTTTGTAGACCAATTTGGACAGGCAGATCGCATGAGGTCAGGCGTTTGAGACCTGCCTTGCCAACAGGGTGAAACCCCATCTCTACTAAAAATACAAAAATTCCCTGGGCATGGTGGTGGGTGCCTGTAATCCCAGCTACTTGGGAGACTGAGGCAGGAGAGTTGCTTGAACCCAGGAGGCGGAGGTTGGAGTGAACCAAGATGGCATGACTGCACTCCAGCCTGGGTGAGAGAGAAGGGGCCTCCCTGACTCAAAAAGAAGAAATAATAATAATAAAAATCTTTAGAAGCTTCATACAAGGAACATCTTAGAGTGGATGGTCAGTGAGTAACCGCTCTTAACAAGAGGAACATCTTAAAGTCAATGGTGAGAGTGAGTAACTGCTAAGAGAGAACTGGGAGACAGGAAAAGTCAAAATAGGATTCCTACATGATATTATTATGAGCTGCACATACATGACATTCCCATGATCTCTGACTTGCTCATTAGCCAAAATTCATGCAGCGCAGGCCACTTTCCATCCCCCTGATGGTTGGTGACAGTGGGGTCACTTGACAAAAGCAAAAAGAAGTTCCCTGAAGGTCATCAGTGGCAGCAGGTGAGGACAGGACACACTAGAATCTCCTCTCAGTGACGTGACTGAGCATCCCTGCAGCCCTGAGGACGGCAGGAAACTTTACTGACTGCTCCTGGGACTACATGGCAGCCAAGGCTTGAGGGTTTGTGGGGCTAGAGCACCACAACTAGTTAGAAAGGAAGAGGCTCTGGAAGGTGCCCTGGACAGCCCTGGCCCGTTTTCACATAGAAAAGGAGCATGTACCTGTGACTGAAGCCGCATGGTCTCTTCCTCAAAGACTCTCCAGCCATCTGCCTGAACCCACCTGTATTCACCCGCTGTGTACACATCTCCTGGTACCACAGCCTGTCCTGCCACACTGAGAGGCTGTTTCTTTGGGAGCTTTGTATTTGGGGCTATCACACTGTTCAGGGTCCCAAAAACTGGCCTGCTCACAGAAGGATATGCAGAATGTCCAGGCTACAAAATGGTGTTTGTGATGGTGAAATCCCTAGAATTCTGGTGAGATGTGTGCCCTCACTTGTGAATACCTTATATAAACGTGTCATTCTTTGTTTTACAAACTCTTTTCTATAAATCATCTTTTCTTTGCTTTTGTACTTTTTGGTTAAGAATGCAATTTTAATTACACTACCTACCGTCTCCACCTGGTGATTGTGAGAGTGAAATAAATAGATTTTGAGTTGAATGTGTGTTTTTACTTGTGAATGGAGATGTACTCTAAAGACCTGTCATTTTCTGTATGTGTGATAAATTCCTTCCTATATTACAAGCTTTCTTTTTATTTTTTTGAAATTTCTGCTTGGAAATATAATTTTAACTTCACTCATCATAGGATCCATCATCTTAGAATAGAAAATCATTTCTGATGTGATTCATTTTTTTAACCAGAAAGAAGACATTTTGTCCTTTTAATACAAACATTTATTTAATTATGCCCATGATTAATTCATAAATATTTTTGGAGCATTATTTTAAGTGAATACATGCAAATCATAGATTTTTCTTTACACCTACTACTAGAATATGGAAATCAAATTTGTTTTTGGGTAATGACCACATCGTGTCAAAATAATACATTTTCTTATTTCAAACTTTCTATTGTTTTTTATGACAACTGCATAACAAAATTTTCATTTATCAAAACCTGCTGGCTTACATCCTGCTGGGCCTTCTGCTCAGCATGTCAGTGCTTGTGAGGTCTCCAGACACAACCAGTGATCTCTGCTAAACTCCTCTAGGGGCAGAATGAGTTTCAGAAGCTCTGCTTGGCTGTTGTGATTTAACTAGAATTGAGTGGCATGACCTCAGCTCTGCTTGTACAGGGACTTCTTTAAACCTTCGGTGATCACAGACCTAAATACTTGCTCACGAGATTACTTTCCTGTGAGACTCCCAGTGGCACAGGCTCCACCCAGGAAGCCAGGCAGCAGTGCCTTCAACTCTGTGGCTCTTCACAAGTAACATATTTGGCTCCTTTTAATCTACATCATCAACTGCCATGCCCACCACCAGCCACATTCCCACCCACCATAAGCCAAGGGAAATTTAATTGAACAAGAGCTGACCCCTCCTATGTTCTCTTCATTCTCCCATTCCTGCAGTCTGCCCAATCCCAAATTCTGAGCTTTAGAAAATAAAAAAGTTTACACCATCCTGTATTTTCTCAGTGATCCATGGAAAATACCACATTTTTAGTATACTGCATCTTCCAGTATACACATATTATTTTTAAAACCAACTTTCAAAATTTCAAAAACTCCTTTTTCAATCCACAAGAGGTAATTGTAATCAAAGAGTTTTAGTATTAGGATCTTGTGTCTGCTATGAAATTACAAAATCTATTTGGCACTCACAACCAAGATGTTACTGGTTGTCCTCAGCCAGCTCCCCCTGAGGAGAACTAGTGGAAAGTACTGTCTCTACTGTCTCAGGGAGTGGAGAAGAATGGTAAATGGAAGAAGCAGGAATTTAAAAAGTGGGAAAATGCCAATTTCACATATAAACAAATATTTCCTTTAACATGTATACAAAACTGTTAAACCGTAAGATGTACTTTACATGTTTTGTAAGATATGATCAGTTATCTGGCTGTTTTGCTCAATAAATTTAAATAAATGTAGACATGGAAGGGGGATTAAGATGAGCTTCTGTTCTTCTTTCAATTTTGTCCCAAATATTTTACTCACAGGGCCCTAGAACCTCCTCATTCTCCTGTTGCTTGTGAGAGTCAAGGCTGTGGCAGGTGACAGGAACATAAACAGGGGTGCTGACCTGGTGCAATGGCTCACACCTATACTCCCAGCACGTTGGGAGGCTAAGTCAAGTGGGTGGCTGGAGCCCATGAGTTTGAGAACAGGCTGGGCAACATGGTGAAGCACCAGCTCTACATAAAATACAAAGATTAGCCATACTTAGTGGCATGCACCTGTCGTCCCAGACAGAGTCCTCAGCAGCAAACTCTGCCCTGAATCCTCCAACAACCTCCTCTTCTGCAGACTCAGAGACCCTGCTGAGCTGCTCCCCAGACAAGCAGCACATGTGAGCAGCTGGGACACCCAGCAGGGAGGTTTCTGTTCGGGGCTGTACCACTGTGGGAGGAAGCTTTGTACCTTGCATACATTAATAAACACCAACATCCTCAGCCTCCACCCGGCTGATTTTCAGCGTGAAATCTGTCCCAGACCCACTGCCACTGAACCTGTCTGGGACCCCAGAGGCCCTGTTGGAAACTTTATAGATTAGAAGCTGTGGAGACCGGCCTGGCTTCTGCAGGTACCAATCCAAATAGGTGTTTCCATTACTATCCAGGAGGCTCTGACTAGACCTGCAGGAGATGGAGGCCGACTCTCCTAGGGTGACGGGCAGGGAGAGTGGAGTCTGGGTCATCACAACATCCCCACTGGATCCTGAAATAATCACAGAGAAGTACGTGGTTATATAGATACATTTTCAGCAACTTTCATTATTTCCTTTAAGATATTGATTTGCAGTTACATATTTTTTCAAGTTTTTATTTATATCGTAAAATGTAGACCTTCTAAAATGAATGCACTATTTAGTAGCCAGTAGGGAACTCTTTATTTTTAAGCTTGGAATCAGAGTACTGGTCATTGTTCCCTGGAGGTGAATCCTGATTATTCATAAGACAAAAATATGAATTCTCTTACCTGCTGACCATGTGCCTCTAACACACGCTGGAAATAAACACGGGAAGCTGTGGAGCCCCCAGATCCCACCCTCCCATCCCATTTTCCCACCTTATTTTAATTCTGTCCTTACCAGAGAGCCAGAGCATTAGCAGCCCCAGGAGCTGAGCAGGGAGCTTCATTGTGAGAAGGGGAACTGAGAAGTCCTTATCAGTCAAGACAAGGTTAGAGCTGAGCTTTTATCTCAGACTCACAGGGAAGGTCCTTCCTGGGGGACAATATGCAAATTACCTGGTGGGAGCAGTGGTGTGGAAAGAGCCAAGGGGAGGGTGGAGGGGCCTCTCTTGTGAGAAAAGTAACTTAAATGTCTTCTCTGTTTGGGGAGAAACCAACAGAGATTAAATCTACGCTGCATGAGTAGGACAAATGTGCCTGTTTCCTTTTGTCTTTTCTCCTAGATTTCCTGATTTTTTTAGCACGGCCCAGGTGCATTTTTGACTTCTCCTCAATATAGCTGAGATTCCATAAGTAGTTGATAATTCTTCCTTCTTTGTTCATATTAATTTGAGTCCAGAATGAGTTGTTCGATTTTTTTCATGAGGTAATACACATACCAAGTAAAGGGCTGAAATGTTAAATATGCAAGTAAGTTTTATGTATGTTCTCCATCCTGATGAATCTCTAAAATATTTCAAAGTCTCTTGTACTCCTTCCCAGGCAACAGCTGCTCTCCTATCCCCATCAGTGTAACTGGAGCTCAGACATTCATCACAATAGCTTGGTTTTCCCTCAACTAGAGTTTCATATAGCTGAAGGAAACACCTTTTTTTGCTTTTTTTCCTTGCTTCTTGCTCTTTCCTTTACTATTTGTTAAATATTCATTTATTTCTGTGGATTCAACTTACTATCTGCTGTCATTTCCTGTGATTCTCAAAACTTTCGTCTTGAATATATTTTAGAAGATATCTGCAAGTAATCA
>NW_016107537.1:414817-417274 GCF_001604975.1 Cebus imitator
CTTTTTGTGTGATTCAGCATTTTAACTACAATCTGTGTAATGATACATGTCTTTACATTTATTGTGGCTAAGTTTCATTTTTTTTTATCTTGTTAGACTAATGTGTTTCATTACTCTTGACATATTTGCCAGCATTTCTCAGGTCTGTTAGGTATTCCATCTCCAGAGATACTTTCTCTACGGTTAGTCTCTGCATTTCACTCTACTGTGTTGCTGTACATTCTCTGCTTACTTTATCCAGAGCAGCCTCAGGGCCAGACTTTAGAGTGTGGGTGCACTTGTAGCGGCGGCAGTTCTGGGCCTGGGCTCAAAGTCTGACGTGCCACACAGGATGAGATCTGGAGACTGGGCCTGGGATAATAGTGTTGGGGCTGGGAGGCAGTCCCATCCCAGGCAGCCACAACAGTGGCTGCTTCTTGGGAGGATGTGGAGGGAAGGTATCACACCATCTTCCTCTCTGGGGAGATTTACATGCCTATGACTGCAGGGTTTTTTAGTGCCAAAAGCACCAGTGTCCTCTTTGGAGCAGGCTGCTGTGATCCTCATCAGTGAACACTAAGGGGCCTTCATTCGGAAAGCTGCAGAGTGGAGGTTGCCTGTGGGGTTACTGAGGTCTTCAGCTGCTAAGGCTGCAGCGTCCTCCACAGAGCAGGCCATGGGGGCTGCGGTGGCCCTGACTCCAGGCTGATAACAATTGCTTCCTGCTTCTTTGTTGCTAGATGTCTCAAAACTCTCAGGCGTGCCATCTCTCAGCAATCCTTTCTGTATGGTTGTTCTGGGCTTTTTTTGCCTGCTGTGTTTCTGCACTTCTTTAATTGGACCCTTGAGCACTCCAAGGGCTGTTTTTCTTCTTGGATAGCTGTCTAATTGTTGGTTTTGCTTTTATTTTTATGTGTTTATGGTTTTTTTGGGGTGGGCCTGTGGAGGCTGGAATCTCCTACTCTGTCATCTAACTAATATCACTCCCCCAAGACATCATTTTGAGGGTACCCTAACACTATCTTGGAATAATATTTGGGCATGTGGAGCTGCGAAATAGAGTATTTAGCATGCGGAAGGAATGTGGATTGCTTTAGTCACCAGTGCACTGACGCCATTTGTATCTTCCAAGATGCCTAGGAGAAGAGATTCATTATATAATTTCTTCTAACAGTGTGACCTTGATGCTCCTCCCATTAAACCTACTGCCTTGCACTTTATTTCTCTTGACTCTTAACAGGAATGAAAAAGTGGTAGAAGTAACGTTATTTGCCTCCTGAGGCTATAAGAGGCAGTCAGGCTGCACATCTTCTGTCTACTCCTCTTGGGAAAGTGTTGAGGGAACCAAGTCACAGTACAAATATGCAAAGAGCCCAGCTGAGAACCTATATCCAGTGTCAACCACCTTTGAGATGACACTTTCTCCATTTACCCTCTGACTTCATTCTTAGGAAAGCCTGGCAGAAAGCCGGGCAGGAGCCTGGGTGAGTCAAGGTGACATCCAGAATCACAGAGGTAATAGGCAGATGACTGAAATTTTCATGTGCCATTAACTTTGGGAGTAGGTTGTTTTGTTTGCATCAATAGTACCCAGAATAACAACTTATGGAAAGAATATGGAAGTAGAAATTCAACTATTGATAGACAAGTCAATGTGGGTCCATTTTACATTTCTTACAGTATTTTTACAAATTGTCTCTGTTTGACATTATGGTAAAAGAAAAAGTTAAAAGTAGTATGTGCAAATGTACAAAAGGTTATTGAGAAAGAATCAAGGAGGCCCAACAAATGGAAAGTTATTCCATGTATATGTATTAGAAAACTTAATATTGTAAACATAAATCTCCCAAAATGAATTTAATACAGTGACAATCAAAATCACTGGGCATTTTTGATGACATTGAAAACATTTTTCTAACTTAGATGGAAAAGCAAAGAGGCAAAAAACAGCCATGGTAATCTTACATAAGAAAAACAAGATGGGAGGATTAACACTTCTCAATATGAAAACCTATTAAATAAACACATTGTGACTGGATGCAGTGATTCATGCCTGCAGCTGCTGCAGGTTGGGAGTCTGCGGTGGCTGGCTAGCTTGAGCTCAGGAGTTTGAGATCAGCCTGGGAAACAATGCTACAAAACATATAAAAAAAACTTAGCCTCTCATGATGTTGCACGCCTGTGCCCTCAGGTACTTGAAAGGGTGAGGTAAGAGAATCTCTTGAGCCTTGAAGGCAGAGGTTCCAGTGAGCTGAGATTGTACCACTACACGGCAGCTTGGGCAGCAAAGCAAGATCTTGTCTCAAAAAAAAATTGATTATTTTTTAAATTAAAAATTATTGTTTTAGTGAATGGTGAGATAGATAACACAATGAAATGAGTTAGAGAATCTGAAACCAGTTCTGCATATATATAGTCATTCAATTTTCAGTAAAAGTCCTACAACAATTGTCTCAAAACACTTGTACTGAAAAAAAA
>NW_016107537.1:417294-442128 GCF_001604975.1 Cebus imitator
AGAGCAAGACTCTGGCTTGAAAAAAACAAACAAAAAAAAAAAAAAACTTGGACTGAGTATTAATTGACAACACAAATTTATTTTCTCACAGTTATGTACATTGGGAACTCCAGTGTCAAGCCACTGGCAATCTTGGTGTTTAGTGAGGGCTCTTCTTGCTCCCAAAATGGCACCTTGTGGCTGCATCATCAATGGTGAAGGTGGGAAGGCCAAAGGAATAACTATGTGAAGCCGCTTTTATTAGGCATTAATCTTGTTCATGAGTGCAGTGCCCTCATGACCTAACCACCCAAAGGGTCCAACTTGTATTACTGTTGCCATTAAAATTCACTTTCAAAAGGAACTTTGGAAGGGCACAAACACTCAGACAGTAGCAGTCATTTAGTAGAAAAAAATATAATAATTATATTGGATCAATTAGATGTCCATATTACATAAAAATGAAACTTAATCTGTATGTTTTACCTGTACCTTGATACAAATATTAATTCTAAATGAATCATAATCTGAAATGTAAAAGTCAAAAACATAAAGCTTTTTAAAAATAGCATAAAAAGATACTTCATAACTATACATGTAAAAAAGGTTTCATAAAGAAGATACACAAATCACTGAGCACACAAAAAAATTAATAAACAAGTTCTCCACCGAAATCTGAAAAAGTCAGAATGGTTTCATTCCTTCAGATGACTGCATCACCTCTCCATCAAGGCTCCAGAACTGGGCTGAACCTGAGATTGCTAAAATGACAGAAGGAGTAATAGGAACGAAGTTCATTGAGCTACAGGAGTATCTTGTAACCCAATTTATGAAAGCTAAATATAACAAAAAATCAGTTCAGGAGCTGACAGAGAAAACAGCCAATACAGAGAAGAATGTAACCACCATGATATATCTGAAAAACACAATGCAGGAATTTTATAATGCAGCCATGAGTATTAATAGCACAACAGACCGGGTGGGGAAAAGAATCTCAGAGCTTGAACACTGACTTTCTGAAATAAGGAGGCAGGCAGAAATAGAGAAAAAATAATGCATATAATGAAAAGAATGAACAAAACCTTCCAGAGATATTGGATTATGTAAAGAGACCCATTCTATGACCGATTGGTATACCTGAAAAAGATGGGGCAAATGGAACAAACCTAGAAAACATATTTCAGGAAATCTTCTATGAAAAATTCCCCAACCTATGGACAGAGGGCAACATTCAAATTAAACAAATTCAGAGAATGCCAGTAAGATACTCCATAAAAATATCATTTCCAAGACACAAAGTGTTCAGATTCTTCCAGGTGGAAATGAAAGAAAAAATGTTAAAGGCAGGTGGAGAAAAAGACCAGCTCACCTACAAAGAAAAGCCCATCAGATTAACAGTGGGCCTCTCAGAAGGAACCCCCACAACCTGGAAGAGATTCCGGGTCAGTATTCAACATTCTCAAAGAAAAGAAACTCCAACCCGGAATTTTATATCCAGACAAATGAAACTTCATAAGTGAGGAGAAATAAGATCCCTTTAAGACAAGCAAATGCTGAGGAAATACACCACCATCAAGCCTGCCTTACAAGAGCTTCTGAATAAAGAACTAAATATGGAAAGGAAAGACCATCATTACCAGCCACTACAAAAATACACTGAAGTACTCAGATAAGTGACACAGTAAAGTATCCACATAAACAAGTCTGTGAAATAACCAACTAACATCATGATGACAGGATCAAATCCACGCATATTCATATTAACCTTAGATGTAAATGGGCTAAGTGCTCCAATTAAAAGACACAGAGCGGAGAGTTAGAAAAAGAACTAAGACTCATTAGCATGCTGTTTTCAAGGGACTCATCTCACATGCAGTGACACATGTATGCTCAAATGAAGAGATGGAGGAAAATCTACCAAGGAAATAGAAAACAAACAACAACAACAGCAACAAAAGCAGGGGCTGCAGTTTCTGACAAAAGAGACTTTAAACAAACAAAGGTCAGAAAAGATAAAGAAGAGCAAATCTTCAGGTTCCAAGCAGCTGATGGTGATAGTAAAGTCTGTCTCCAACCTATGACCATTGAACCCCTCTGGGATGCTACTGGCCCTGTTCAATGCACCATAGATGAGGCACCAGGGAGCCTTCCCAGGTTTCTGCTGATACCAGGCTGCGGAGCTTCCAACATTCTGACTGCACCCACAGATGAGGAGTCTCTTTTCCCTGAAGGCAAAAAACAAGGAGTCAGGGACTGCATCAACGTAACTTCTCTGGAGGTAGCTGAGATTGGAATAAAACAGGAAAGCCTCCCATATAAACTGCTTCAAGTGCACTATCCTCATAGTATAACCACAGTCACTGATCTACATTGAATTATAATTACTGCTCTTGCTCAGCAGAGATGGCAGGCCAGAGTAACCAACAAGGTTGAGAGAGTTTCAGTGCAGAGCCATCTCCTCTTCCCCTTACCTGGGAGCTAGAGTAACAAAAGGCAGAGAAGATGAGCTGGGGTTTCCATAAGTCTTTCTGGGCCCTAACTGAGCAGATCTGACCCAGGAATTGATATGGGATCTGGAAAGTAGCATGGCTGGGAGAAACATGCCAAAAAACATGGGAAGGTGCTGGGCTTCCAAGTGCAGAAACCACCTCCCTCCTTTTCTTCGCACTGAGCAATCCATGCCCGGGTGGTTAGGTCAGAAAGGCTATTGGCTCGGCATGAGAGTACGCCCTCTCCCCTCGGGACACACAATTTAATCTCTGTCTTCCTACCTCACCAATCACCTGGGCTCAGATAATTATGTTTAGTACAAACCTCTTGAAAGAAAAAATAAAAATCAGTGGTTTATTTTTTCTCTATCTTCCCCCAGCATGCCCAGCCATCTTCCTTGTCCCATGACTGTACCTGGCTGAAGCCATTGATCAGAAATTCGTCTTCCATATGAACCATTCCTTTACAGTTTTGCCATCTTTTCTGTGAGCCCTGAAAACGTTCTAGCCTTTGGAAGAACTAGTAAAAGACAACAATTTGTTAGGCCAAGCATTGTGGGTGCATGAATGACCACAGCGGCAAAGATAAGCAGACTCCAGGCTCAAACTCTTCAGTATGTAATTCCACTCCCTGCAGACAGACGACGGTGCTGTCCAGCTAACCAGGAAAATTTTGCAGTGGTATCTTCTCTTCTCTAGAGCACTCCATTCTGCACAACACAACCATTCACCCAGATTCACACTCTTTTTAACAGTTTTGAAAATCTCTGTTCACATCACAGATGAAAACAAGAATCTTATGTGGGGTTTCCATGTGTTCCTCAGAATTGTGAACATGGAGTGGTGAGTGAGGTTTCCCCAGACAGGCTGAGAAACTCCTTGTATTACATTATATTTAAAATTATTAATAAAAATTGTGAAAATTTGTTTTTTTTAAATCTAAATATCTAAGTAATGTATTCACTTTTCTTTCTTGGCTAACAACATTGAAATATCAATTATTTGATTTCTGATGTAATCTGGTAAGTTTTGTCTTTTAAATAGAAAGCCAATAAAGTCACTATAGTTATTACTTATGTAGTATATATTATATATCATTATATATGGAATATAGTGAATTAAGTACAATAGTGTTCTATTTTTATTATACGTTTTTAGGAAATACAAACTATCACTTGAGACAAAATATACAGGTTCTGAGAACTGTGATTTTCTTATCTCCTCAGTATGAAAAAGGAGTAAAAAAAGAAAAGGGAATATTGTCCACGTAACAAGCAGTTTAATCCACTCTATTTTTTAAAGTTATACTTTAAGTTCTGGGGTACAGATCTTGCAGGATTGTTGCATAGGTACACACATGCCATGGTGGTTTGCTGCCTCCATCCCCCCATCATCTACATCAGGCATTTATCCCAATGTTATCGATCCCCAACCTCCCCACCCCCTGCTATCCCTCTGCTAGTCTCCCACCCCCCACCAACAGACCCTAGTGTGTGATGTTCCCTTCCCTGTGTCCATGTGTTCTCATTGTTCAACACCCACCTGTGAGTGAGAACATGCAGTGTTTGGGTTTTCTGTTCTTGTGTCAGTTTGCTGAGAATAATGGTTTCCAGATTCATCCATGTCCCTACAAAGGGCATAAACTCATCCATTTTTATGGCTGCATAGTATTCCATGGTGTATATGTGCCACATTTTCTTTGTCCGTTCTATCATTGATGGGCATTTGGGTTGGTTTCAAGTCTTTGCTATTGTAAACAGTGCTGCAATGAACATTCATATGCATGTATCTTTATAATAGAATGATTTATAATCCTTTGAGTATATACCCAGTAATGGGATTGCTGGGTCAAATGGTATTTCTATTTCTAGATCCTTGAGGAATCGCCACACTGTCTTCCACAATGGTTGAAATAATTTACACTCCCACCAATAGTGTAAAAGCGTTCCTGTTTCTCCACATCCTCTCCAGCAGCTGTTGCCTCCAGATTTTTTAATGATCACCATTATAACTGGCATAAGATGATATCTTAAAGTTTTGATTTGCATTTCTCTAATGACCAGTGATGATGAATATTTCTTCATATGGTTTTTGGCCACATAAAATGTCTTCTTTTGAAAAGTATCTGTTCATATACTTCGCCCAGGATAGAAAAACATTCCATGTTCATGATTAGAAAGAATCAATATTGTGAAAATGGCCATACTGCCCAAAATAATTTATAGATTCAATGCTATCCCCATCAAGCTACCATTGACCTTTGTTACAGAACTGGAAAAAACCACCTTAAACTTCATATCAAGCCAAAAAAGAACCTGCATAGCCCCAACAATCCTAAGCAAAAAGATCAAAGCCGGAGGCATCACACTACCTGACTTCAAACTATACTACAAGACTAAAGTAATCAAAACAGCATGGTATGGTACCAAAACAGAGATATAGACCAATGGAACAGAACAGGGTCCTCTGAGGCAACATCACAAGTCTACAACCATCTGATCTTTGACAAACCTGACAAAAACAAACAATGGGGAAAGGATCCCCTGTTTAATAAATGGTGTTGGGAGAACTGGCTAGCCACGTGCAGAAAGCTAAAACTGCACCCCTTCCTTACACCCTACACAAGAATTAATTCCAAATGAATTAAAGATTTAAACATAAGACCTAACGCCATAAAAATCCTAGAAGAAAACCTAGGCAATACCATTCAGGACGTAGGCATAGTCAGGGACTTCATAACTAAAACACCCAAAGCAATGACAACAAAAGCCAAAATAGACAAATGGGATCTAATTAAACTTAAGAGCTTCTGCACAGCAAAAGAAACAATCATTGGAGTGAACCAGCAACCAAGAGAATGGTAAAATTTTTTTGTAAGCTATCCATCTGACAAAGGACTAATATCCGGATTCTACAAAGAACTAAAGCAGATTTACAAGAAAAAAAACAAACAACCCCAATCCACTTTTTTTTTCTGTTTGCATATGCAATCTTTTTTTTTCTTTTATTTATTTATTTATTTATTTTTTATTGCATTTTAGGTTTGGGGTTACATGTGAAGATCATGCAAGATTGTTGTGTAAGTATACATGTGGCAGTGTGATTTGCTGCCTTCCTCCCCCTCACCTATATCTGGCATTTCTCCCCATGCCATCCCCCCCAACTCACCACCGTCCGCTGTCCCTCCCTTATTTCCCCCCAAGAGGCCCCAGTGTGTAGTGCTCCCCTCCCTGTGTCCATGTGTTCTCATTGTTCAACACCCATCTATGAGTGAGAACATGCGGTGTTTGATTTTCTGATCCTGTGTCAGTTTGCTGAGAATTATTGCTTCCAGGTTCATCCATGTCCCTACAAAGGACACGAACTCATCGTTTTTGATGGCTGCGTAATATGCCATGGTGTATATGTGCCACATTTTCCCTGTCCAGCCTATTATCGATGGGCATTTGGGTTGGTTCCAGGTCTTTGCTATTGTAAACTGTGCTGCAATGAACATTCGTGTGCATGTGTCCTTATAGTAGAACGATTTATAATCCCTAATCCACTTTTTACAAACCTCCCAGACATCTAGATATGCAGAATCCTAGGAAGAGTGCTCCCCACTGAGCACCCACTGTTTGCCAGGTACTCCATTACACTGGGATACAGTAGTGCAAATAATAGACAATGGCCCCTGACCCCAGGAAGCTTAAATTCTACTAAAGTCTCCCTTTCAAGTGTAAAATCATGAAGAAATAAGCTATATCATAAGTCAGAACGTGAAAAGTGCTTCCAACAAGAGCGTGAAGTAGGGTGTCCTATGAACACATTCGGAGGGATCATTACGATGGGAAGCTCTGGGTCAGCTTTGGGAGTGAGGGACTGAGCCCAAAAGGGATCTGGGAAAAAGCATCACTGCTGAGGGAGCAGTGAGAGTGGAGCGCCAATGGCGGGACTGTGTGAGGCTTGTTTAGGGTAGAACCAGGAAACCAGAGTCCAGAGCCCAGTGAGTCAAAGGACAGGGCCATAAAAGGGGTTGTATAAGTAACAAGAAGGGTTCAGGGAAAATGGGGTCAGGTAGGCATTGGAAGGAATTGGCCTTTTACTCTGATCATTCTCTTTTGCTAGGTCTCTTTGGAATAGGACCCTGGCTGGTCAGCTGTAAGCAGACGCCCTAGAAAATCAGGCAGGTTCATCGGGCAGAGAGGATCAGCAGCCCCAAGCCTGAGCTTCCCAGACATGTTGAGGACCACATGATTGGAAATTATACCTTCTGCAGCAGACGCACCCTGGATTCATGGCAAGATCCAGGGAATCTTTTCTTTTCATCATTTTCATATTTACTCCCATGCCACCAAGATTTTGAAGACTGTTTGAAGACTAGTTTAGACTCCCATTTCTGTGCTTAGAAAACAATTCTACTTGGAATTCTAAGAGTGGTGTCTCCTTTATGATATTAATTCCAACTGACAACTGTAACTCAGACTCCTCAGGTGTGATCATTTTTGTTCTTAGTGAAATCAGAAGAGGCTTTGCCAAGTCTGTGCTGCTGGGGATGAGGAGAAGGAAAGACAGTTAAGGTATATAAGAAGCTTGATTGCACATTCTACAAAAACTTTCCAGTGACCTTCAAAGTGTAGATGCAATTTGGGAAATGTTCTCAGCAGATAGAGACAGCAGGAGGAGCAGTTAGGGCGGCGCAGACTCACACATCTGTTTCCCTATGGGGTTTTTGTTATGATTTATAACACTGTGAGAGGGTAACCATAATCCTGTTGACAGTAATAAGTTGCAACATCTTCAGGCTGCAGGCTGCTGATGGTGAGAGTGAAATCTGTCCCAGATCCACTGCCACTGAACCGAGATGGGACTCCTGTCTGCAAACTGGATGCAGCATAGATCAGAAGCACAGGGGCTTTCCCTGGCTTCTGCTGATACCATTCTAACTCATTGCTAATGCTCTGACTCGCTCGGCAAGTGATGGTGACTCTGTCTCCTACAGATGCAGACAGGGAGGATGGAGACTGAGTCATCTGGATGTCACATCTGGCACCTGAGATTGGAAACATAAACACAAACATCCACATAATTAATCATGTAATAAGAAGTCCTCCCTGAAAATCCAGCCACTATTGAGCACACTGGCTGAGTAAATTCCCAGTGTTCTCCTTCCTTACCTGGGAGCCAGAGCAACAGGAGCCCAAGGAGCTGAGGGGGAACCTTCATGTCCATGCTGTGTCCTGACTGAGACTGACTCCTGCACAGGGTGTGACCAGCCTATTAAGAAGACTTCAGGGTGGGAGCTGTGCTCTGGGACATGCAAATCAGCAGAGGATGCGGCAGGCTGGGCAGAGCTATAGGGCTGGCTCATCTCAGTAACTCAGCACAGGGGCAGTGTCCCTGGGGTCTCAGGTAAAACCAGAGCAACACAGATTTGTCTTCAATGTGTTTCTTCCTGGGGGGCATTTTGTATCAAAGAACATTTTTTGATAATTGTCACAATTTGAAATATTGACAAGTAATTGAGAGAATAATGTGTTCTATTGGTGTATGGGGATTATTTAGGAGAATACTCTTCTCTGTAGGAAAGTCAAAGTATAGGCTTTAAGGGTGGAATCAGCAGGTCTTCAGAATCCTCTGAATGGGAGGGGAGGGGAGTACTTTGTGCTATACTTACAACATTTCTGTGACTGTGAAATTGTTCCTTCTTTTAAAAAAAAGGCAAATATTTATTGAGATAATGCTAAATACGTTTATAGGTATTTTATAATAACCTTAAGTCATTCTTATAATCAGTACAAGGTCAAGCAATTCACTGCAGGTGAACAAAGATGGTAGCATAAGTCCTCAAAGCATGTGTCACTCACATATCCACATTTACACAAACTTACCAGAGATTATATGAGCTCCATCTTATTTTTGGTTTGGGGATCTCTGTATTCTACCTCCTTTTCTGTCATTGGATATTTTTCCCAGGGTTCATCAGCAGAAAGGGCTGACTAGTGATCTGATTACTTAAAAAAAAAAAAGTTACTTGTTTCTTCCTCCAGTTATAGGAGGATGGATTAAGATAAACTTGAAATTACCTAAGGATCAATTGTCTCTAAAGTAAGATCAATATTATATCCCATGAGTAATGCGCTGAGCTGTACTGCCCAACAGTATATTCCTGGGGGCTCTGGAGTAGCTCCTTTGGAGCCTGGATTTCTGGAGAGCACATAAGGGAGAGAACTTGGGAAAGATCAGGACAGTGAGTCCTCTCTCCTAGTGAGGGCAACTGCTGCTCAGGGCATGGCCCTGCCTTGCACTGTCAATGCTGCTTTCCTCTTTTACTCTTTAGCAGTAAGTGGGGACATTCTGACCAAGATACCAGCCTCCTGTCTGACATCTGGGACAGAGAGTCTTCATCTCCAATTAAGCAAATGTCCATGGTTATGGAGAAATCACTTGCATTTGGATAAAACTGGACACAGATTTGCACCCGTTATATCTCACATCATCTCAGGCTGGTTCAGCAGCAGAGGAAATGTATCCACCTACATCAGCATCAGTGAGCTGCAGCCTGAGGTTCTGGGGAGTATTACTGATTCCGGACTAGAAGTGACCAAGTCACTCTGGTGTAGCATCTGCTCACACCCTCCTGCTGGGGGTGGGGGTATCTGAATTTTAAAGAAACTTGCTTGTGTATGGTAAAAAGTGAAGGTTTGATTTTGCCCTCTAAAGGGTTGCTTAAAATGAATGGACAAAAGACAAATAGTAGAAGGAAAAGGCAAACAAATTTATTTACCATGCAGAAAAAATATCACAGGGGAGAGAGTACCGAGATAAACAAGTGAGGTCCAGGTACAGTAATTATATACCCTTTATAGGGGAGAGGGAGATGGGAACTGTAGGCAAACTAGGGAGAGTCAGTGACATAAAATAAAATAAATGGATCCACAAAATAATAGATAATAGCCTGTCTGGATGACGTCAACTTCCAATCTCTTTTAACTCCTAGTGCATGTTAATGTTTCCTCATAGATCAACATTTCCAGGGAGCATTTTCATGACAATTGGCTTCCTTCTGGAGAAACTGATTTAGGAAAAGAGCCTTTGTTCAATTGATATTTTCTAAATGCTTTCAGTTTGAAATAATCCCCACACAAATGCAGCAAACCTTGAGATGTTATTTCCCAGATTTCTTCACTTGCAACTGACCTGCCAGGAAGCAGCATTTCAGAGAGATGCATCTCCAGGTGGAAAGTGCAGGTGCTGTTTTCTGGATGGACGCATCAGTCCATGTTTGCACCCAGGCCTTTCCCTTAACTGTGCTTCTGCTGATTCCACGTGACCATCTTTGCCCCTCACTGCTCTCTCTGAGAAAGGCAGCTCTGACTGTACGCATGGCAAACCACAGGACTGGGAATAAACCTTCTCTCGGTCAGCACTATGGTTTCACTGTGTCCCCTCAAATCCATCTGCTGTTAACTTAATCCCCAATGCAACAGAATTGAGAGGTGGGGCCTAATGGAAAGTGTGTAATCATGAGAGCTCTGCCTTTATGAATAGATTAATGCCACTATAAGCAGTGCTTATTTTAGCTCACTCAGTGCAGTAAAGCCAATTATCCACACTGGGTTTGCAGCAGGAAAATGGAAGGCATTTATTTGCAGAGTATCAAGCAAAGACGACCAGGCAGTTAATGCTTAATATTGACCTGCCTGATGGCTTACAGATAAGGGTTTTTTAAAGCAGGAATAAACTTCAGGAAATCAGAAGTTACAGGCAAAATTATAAATAAATACATAGAGGTTACATATTGGTTTTGGCCTAAGGGAGCAGGGTATCATGAAGCAGTGAGATATCTTACAAGATACTGGTAGATTCAAAAATTTTCTGATGTGCAATTGGATTAGGAAGAGAAGCTTTGTTTAAAAATTGGAGTCAGCATTTAAGAATACTCACTCTGGCCCATGGATGTGACTTTCTCAAGGCCCTTCAGGTAGAAATTTAGAACACAGGACCCGGGTCATAGTTCAGTCTGCGGTTCCCCCTTTTCTGAGATCCATGTGCTGGTAGATCTATTTGGAGGTGTTTCTCGATTTCTGAAAAACAATTCAGAGACATATGCTAAGATGTATTCTTTAGTTTGTATAGAGGAACCAAACATCCCATGATTTTATCTTCTTTTGCTATTATTCTGGGCTACGATTACCTCCTTGTTTCTCATGTTTATTTACTTCTCAAAACAAGGTAGGTGCCTGAAATTTCCTTTGAAGAGATCCAAGATTTTCCTTTATTTTTGTGCTTGGGGATGATTCAATTGCCCGTAAGAAGAAATCCCTGGTCTGTCTCACTTGTTGAAGTTGGCTTTCTGTCTGTCTGTCTCTCTCTCTCTCTCTCTCTCTCTCTGCTATTTATGCTAGGCCATGGCCTTCCTTCTCTTTGAAGGACACATTACTCAAGATTCTATTTTGAAAGCACAGATATCGGATGCTAAACTGCCAGTGTCTTCATCTTAGACTTCCTCCACAAACGTGAGAAAAAAAGTTCCTCTTCTTTTCTGAGTATCCAGTCTCAGTTATTTTGTTAAAATAGCACCAAGCAGATTAAGACAGACAGCCTTCAGTGGGTAATGACAAAGAGGAGGTGTATACATACTGCTACTCCCTCACCTCTCAGGTGGAATAGCCCAGAGACATTTTCCCCATATCTCCACATGGGGTTGATCTTCAGTCACCCTAAGAGTTAGGTGGCTTGTTGAGGTGACTTTTTACTATCCATCTTCTGGTCCCTGCCTCACTTTCCTCCTTCCTTCCCATGTAAATATGCTGCCTGCACAGAAATTTTTCTTACCGGTGGACACAACCCAAGACAGAAAACAAATTCCTAGTGTTGAGAAGGCTGTATCTCGTGTGTGAATCCTTATCACTTCTCCCTTTTTGATGAGTAAAAAAATCAGGAAGCACTTAATTCCCTTTTGCCAATCTACCTTAGATTTAATTTATACAAAGAAAACCTAGGCAATACCATTCAGGACAAAGGCATGGGCAAAGACTTCATGACTAAAACATCAAAAGCAATTGCAGCAAAAGCCAAAATTGACAAATGGAATCTAATTGAACTAAAGAGCTTCTGTTCAGCAAAAGAAACTATCATTAGGTTGAACAGGCAACCTACAGAATGGGAGAAAATTTTTGCAATCTATCCATCTGACAAACAGCTAATATCAAGAACCTATAATGAACTTAGACAAATTTACAAAAAACCCACAAACAACCCCATTAAAAAGTGGGCAAAGTATATGAACAGACAGTTCTCCAAAGAAAACATTTATTAAGCCAACAAACATACGAAAAAATGCTCATCATCATTGGTCATTAGAGAAATGCAAATCAAAATCACAATGAGATACCATCTCATGCCAGCTACAATGGCAATCATTAAAAAGTCAGGAAACAACACATGCTGGGGAGGATGTGGAGAAATAGAAATGCTTTTGCAATGTTGGAAGGAATGTAAATTAGTTCAACCATTGTGGAAGACAGTGTGGCGATTCCTCAAGGAACTAGAACCAGAAATACCATTTGACCAGCAATCTCATTACTGGGTCTATCCTAAAAGGATTATAAATTATTCTACTATAAAGACACATGCACACTTATGTCTATTGCAGCACAATTTACAATAGCAAAGACTTTGAACCAACCCAAATACCCATCAATGATAGACTAGATAAAGAAAGTGTGGCACATATACACCATGGAATGCTATGTAGACATAAAAAAGAATGAGTTCATGTCCTTGTAGGGACATGGATAAAGCTGAAAACCATCATCCTCAGCAAACTAACACAGGAATAGAACTCCAAACACCAGATGTTCTCACTTGTAATTGGGAGTTGAACAATGAGAACACGTGGACACAGGGAGGGGAACATCACACACTGGGGCTTGTTGGGTGTTGGGGGGCATGGGGAGAGAGATTAGGAGGAATACCTAATGCATGCAGGGCTTAAAACCTAGATGACTGGTTGATAGGTGCAGCTAATCACTATGGCACATGCATATCTATGTAACAAACCTGCACATTCAGCACATGTATCCCAGAACTTAAAGTTTAAAAAATTATGCAGTAATTCCTTTCTTCTGACTCACAAAATAAAGCTGAAAATTGATACGTACAATGAAGACCACGTTAGAGGCAGTGCAGTAAATTTCCCCCACTCTTAAAAGCCACAGATTAGAGGATCCTCCAGTCCCAAATTATTTCTTGCTCTCTTGCCCCATAAATCAGTCCTGTGAGTTTTCATTCAGCTTTGGGGTTGGACAATTGTGCAGATGATAAGAGAGGGGCAAATATGGCTCCCCGCCCCAAAGATATTCTTGTCCTAATATCAGAAATCTAGGAATGTTACCTTATATGTCAAGGAAATTGGCAGATGTTAACAAATTTGAGGTCAGGAGTGTATCCTGAATTCTCTGGATCAGATCAATGTAATCACAAGGTATCACAAGATTTTCTATAATAGGGAATGCGAGAGGGTCAGAGTCAGACAGGAGGTAGAACAATGGAGAGGGATGCTGGGGTAAGACAGGATGGGGCTATGGAGCTGGGAATGTGAGGGCATCTTGAAGATGAAAGCATGGTATCTGATCCTCTCCCCTGGAGCCTCCAGAGAGAATACAGCCCTACTCACTCTGTGATTTTAGTCAGCAAGGCTTCTGACCTCCAGAACTATAGAATAATACGTTTGTGTTGTGTGAAGCCAGTCTCAGAGTACAGAGCTCAGAGCAGATTTTCACCACAGTTCAGCACTGCCGCAGCTCCTCTCTGGTGTTCCAGGTCACGCATGAGACCCTGTTCTAGCTTTAGTGCTCCCTGTGGACAGTGAGACACCATCACCCTTCCATTCCCAGTATTACTTCATGGCACTCTCTTTTTCTTTGTGGGATTTGCTTGCCATCTAGGGGCAGGTGCTTCACATAGCAACATATACGATTTTTTATTTTGTAATAGTAAAAACTAATTCATTCATTTACATAAATGATATAAAACAGAATACACTGAATCTTAAAAATGAAAGGTGAATTAAAGAGCTTAAAAACTGTCTGAAGAGATAAATATGACAGATTCCTTTCAGAGGAAGCGTGTTAGTCACAGATTAAAGTCTTTTACAGACAACTTTTGAGCAGTAAATATTAATAAAAAATGACGACTTCAAATAGGCTGCCAAAATATGACTGTATATTCCAAGTTATTTCCAAATAATGTGTAAACACATTTTCAAATTAAAACAAACAAAAATGAGGTTATCATGAGATTCGCACAGCAAAAAATTTCACAAATGTGTCCTTTATGCAAAAGAACATTTATCCCTGATGAAAAGCTCGAGTTTCTTTGATCATAGTGGAGAACAGCTTCCTCTTCACTATGTTCCACTCTTGCTGCTGGGGATGGGTGTCAGGGAAGCAACTGTGAGGAAGGAGGAAGGCTGTGCTCTGAGGGTGGTCATGCCTCCTGCCCACCTGAGTGATCTCATGGAGCACAGCCATCACACCGCCAAAGCCACCTGCTTGTTTCTAACCTGCATAGCTCAGACACAGAAACCTTGTCATATGTAGTCCACCATACTTTGAGGCTTCTTTGTAATTGGCAATTTGATTGTCTTCTGATTCTGCTTGGTATCCACTTTCAGTTTTTGGAATTGTTTATTTTTCACCACTTTGATTTCAGAGTACAGCCCCCTTGGGATGTCAGCATCATGTAGATTTTAAGCTTGTTCATGTTTTTAGTGTGTCCAACCATGTTGAATAGGTTTAGTCCAGATAGCTGAATCCCACATTGCTATGGATGAGATGGAGTCACAGAGCCCGGTTCTCCACCTGGACCTCATTGGTCAATTTTTCTGATTAAAAGTGAACATTTTCTTGGATGAGAATTGAGACCAAACCAGCAGCATGGGGAGCTTCCCTCTATGTTAACTCCAGGTCCTCTGGATTGATTTTCTGACTCCCACGCACCTCATATTGGTGCTGGCTGCATTATCTCACTAATTACAAACTTTCACTCACTCACTAGAACATACATTCGTAAATGAATATTCTATACACAGGGGCCTCCGAGCGGGCTCTTTGAATGTGTGTTGTTTCTGAGAAAAAAAAATATTCCTAATCTTTGGGAGAAACATGCTTGTTTACAGGCCTCACCTTTCTGGTTCTTCAAGATCCTATTATAGATCTTCCTCATCTGAATCTGTTTCCAAATTTTTTAATTATTGTTTTTGTTTTTCATGGAAAAGTAGAAAAAATATATAATGTACACACTCAGATATGAGATTAGTGGACACTTGTGTTGGTATGAAGGCTTTCCCACATGCATGTTAATCTTTCTGCGGAGCACACGTCACCCACAATTAAACTGCACAAGATGAAACAATGATTCCATTGCCTCTCTGAACATTCTGTGTTTTATATGTTTTTTATTTTCCCTAAGATATCCTGTCAGTTCTCACTGCCCAGGAAAGGAGTCCTGTTTTTAAAATAAGGTCTCCATAAAAGCCATAAATTCTTCAATTGTTAAGTTGTGATTCTGACCACAAATTGGAATTGTTATTTCAAACAAATTTCCTTTATTGTATCTTGAAACTATATGGCAGCTTAAAGAGGTTGCTCTTGTTTCAAAGCATACTCAAGAATATTATTTCGCAGCAAATATTTTCTTTTTCGCTTAATCAACAAGATTCTTCTCTTTCTTTTGCCTTAGATATTTTTTTGGTGCAATCAGTGGTCTTGACTGAGCAGGTTAAATGAATTCTTCTATTTCATTTCCAATTTCTTCAAGGGCTGCTATATTCCATGCTATGTGAAAACCAAATGGTCTCTGGGTTTTAGAGTTGGCTAATTTCCAAAGCAAGAATAGAAAAGATGAATAAAATCTGCCTAAATAAGTAATTACCATGTCATTATAGACTCCAGATAATTGTAAACTTTATAATTTCGTCCAATGATTGTTTCAGAGGGCTCAAAAATATTTATTTTGTTCCATCCTTACTTTGTCTTTTATTATTTGTTAATATGGTTTGGCTCTGTGTCTGCACCCAAATAATCTCTCCTTGACTGTAATCCCCATAATCCCCACCTTCAAGGGAGGGGCCATGTGGAGGTAATCAAATCATGGAGGTGCTTTTCCCCATGTTGTATAAGGGGTTTCCCCCTTTGCTCGGACTCATCCTTACTCCTGCTACCCTGTGAAGAGATGCCTTCTGCCAGGACTGTAAGTTTCTTGAAGCTTCCCCAGCCCTGTAGAACTGTGAATCTATTAAACCTCTTTTCTTTGTAAATTACCAATTATTTATTTCTTCACAGCAATGTGAGAATGAACTGATACAGTAAATTGATACTGAGGCAGTGAGGCCCAATGATGATTGGTAACCAGCTACTTAAAAGTCAGTGTATTACATCAAGTTTTATTGTGTTTGTGGATCCATTTTAATATTAACTTGACTCTTCAAGGCAGGGCTCAGCTGGGTGGTTCTGCTGCAGGGAACTGAGCTTGTCTCTACCTATAAACTGTATTGATCTGAGGTCAGTGCTAAAGGGCAGTATCTACCCAGGCACCACATTCTAATGAAAGCTGCAGGAGTGAGCAATCTCCCCAAACAAAGTTGAACTGGTGAATGAAGTCTAATAATTTTGAACACAGATATATACAATTTTAAGTTATTCTTTCACTTTGGTAATTATTAAGCTTCCTACAAACTTTTGCTCCATTTAAACATCAAAGTTTTTTATTATTCCATGGATAGATAAATAATGTTTCTCTACCTTTACAATCTTCCAATTGTTTTCAAATGCCATGTTGCATTGATTAGAAAATAAAGCTAGGTATAGTGGCAACATGTTGCTTTCCATTAATTTTTTTAATAGCCTCATTGTGATGATAATATACAGAGTTTTGCTCTTGTTGCCCCGGCTGGAGGGCAGTGGTGTCATCTTGGATCACTGTAACCTCCACCTCCTGGATTCAAGTGATTCTCCTGCCTTAGTCTCCCAAGTAGCTGGGATTACAGGCGCCTACCACCATGATATCTCTTTAGCTGAAATAAATATCACATAGAACATAGCTTCTTAAACCTTTTATAGATCACCTGTTACCAACTACCATTGTTAAATGAAGATTTTCATTAAGCAAACTGAAGGTTGTTCTGCTATGTAGCATGTGTATCATGCTCTCAGTGAGCTAATGATGCTGCTGGATTCTGGATACATGTTGAGTAGCCAAGAATTTTCATAATTAAAAAAATGCTACACCAATGTTTAGGTTATTCTGTTGTTTCTGTTTTTATCAAGAAAGGTTTTACATTTGTTTGTAAAATGATTGTTATATATGCCATATCTAATTTTTAAGCTGTGTCTATGACTTAATAAAGTTGTCTTGCTGTGTGACAAGTGAAAGTACATTCAAAGATATTCTGAGGCCATCTGTAACTGGCAAAATTTTTTACTATTTTGTGAAAATACTGACCACGTTGGACTCTCAGCTGTCAGTTTCTCATCATGACCATCACTTCTGAAAGCACATTCTTCAGAACCACTTTTCCCTTTATACTTTCCTGTAGAGTTGTTCAGTGAGGGGTCCTTTCATAACATTTGAAAGTCAACTTCGTTGAGAACTAGAGAATTATCTAGAGAGATGCTGCAGGAGGCTGACAGCATCAGCACCAACATTCTGGTTTTCTCAGAAAGATCCAAGGATCATATGGCTAGGCAGCCCACACCTACAGGGGAGGGTGCACCCTCATTTCTGGAGGAGCACCAGAGAATCCTGGCTCTAGTAGCTGCTTCCCTAATTAACATCAACCAGGCTTTGAAAAGTTATAGTTTAGACACTAATTCTATAACAATTACTTCATGGAACAGCTAGAGTGGCTTCTCTTTTGCTATTAGAATTCCAATTATCTCATCACAGACGACTGTCAGGTAGTCAAATCTCTTTATTAAATCAAGACTGGTATTTAATGTCTGTGCTGCTGGGGATGAGGAGGAAAGAGAGTAGATGCAAAGGAGCTGTCTCAGCACAATCTACCAAAATTTTTCCATGACCCTCAAAACGTGGCTGCAATTTTCATGATTTCCCTTACGATACTGATTTACAGTTACATATATTCTTGAGTTTTGATTTATATCATGAAAATTAAACTTTCTAAAATGAACTCATTATTTACCAGCCAGCAGGGAACTCTTTATTTTCAAGATCTTAGTTAGAACAGTGGTCATGTTCCTTGGAGGGGAATCCTGATTGTTGATAAGACAAAAATATTAATCCTCTTTCCTGGAGCATAGACTGTGTGCCTGCAACACATGGTTGAAAAAACATAGGAAACTTTGGAGGCCCTAGAACTCACCCACACACCCCATTTGCAGACATCATTTTAATCCTGTTTTTACCCAGGGGCCCAGAGTTTCAGAAGCTCTGCTTAACTGTTGTGATTTGACTAGGACTGAGTGACATGACCTCAGGTATTCTTGTCCAGGGACTTCTCTAAACCTTTGATGATCACAGACCTAAATACCTACGACATTACTTTCCTGTGAGACTCCCAGTGACACAGGCTTCACCTAGGAAACCAGGCGGCAATGCCTTCAACTCTGTGGTTCTTCACAGAAACATATTTGGCCCCTTTTGGAATCCATATCATCAACTGCCATGTCCACCACCAACCACACCCCACTCCCCATAAGCCAAAGGCAGTTTAATTGAACAACAGCTGACCTCCCCTGTGTTCTCTTCATGCTCCCGTTTCTGCAGCCTGCCCAATCTCAAATTCCAAAAGTTGGAAAATAAATAAGTCTACATCATCCTGTATTTTCTCCGTGATCTGTGGTAAATACTACACCTTTAGTGTACTGCACGTTCCAGTATACACATTTTATTTTTAAAACCAACTTTTGAAATTTCAAGAACTCCCTTTTTCTATCAGCAAGAGGTAATTGTAATCAAAGAGTTTTAGTACTAGAATCTTGTGTCTGCTATGAAATTACAAAATCTTTTTGACACTCACAACCAAGATGTTACTGATTGTCCTCAGCCAGCTCCCCCTGAGGAGAACTAGTGGAGAATTCTGTCTCTACTGTCTCATGGTGTGGAGAACAGAGATATATAGAAGCAACAGGAATCTAAAAAGCGAGAAAATACAGATTTTACATATAACCAAATATTTTCTTTAAAATGTACCCAAAACTGTTAAACCCTAAGACATATTCAACATATTTTGCCAGAAATGATCAATTATCTGGCTGTTTTGCTCAATGTATTTAAACAAATGTAGGCAAGGAAGAAGGATTAAGATGAGCTCAGTTCTCCTTTTCCTTTCATCCCGATTTTTTATTCACAGGGGTTTAGTACCTCCTCATTCTCCTGTTGTTTATGAGAGTCAAGACTGTGGCAGGTGAC
Organism: Cebus imitator; assembly: GCF_001604975.1. Taxonomy (NCBI): domain Eukaryota; kingdom Metazoa; phylum Chordata; class Mammalia; order Primates; family Cebidae; genus Cebus; species Cebus imitator. Next base: position 436,179 of record NW_016107537.1, read on the forward strand.
GGGAACATAAACAGGGGTGCTGACCCAGTGCAACGGCTCACACCCCTCACGTTGGGAGGCCCCATCAGATGGGTGGCTTGAGCCCATGAGTTTGAGAACATGCTGGGCAATGTGGTAAAGCACTGACTCTACAGAAAAATACAAAAATTAGTCATGCTTAGTGGCATGCACCTGTCATCACAGGCAGAGTCCTCAGCAGCAAACTCTGCCATGGCATCTCCAACAGTCTCTTCTTCTGCAGACTCAGAGACCCTGCTGAGCTGCTCCCTCAACTAGTAGTGCATGTGAACAGCTGGGACACCCCAGCAGGGGGGTTTCTGTTCGGGACTGTACCACTGTAGGAGGAAGCTGTGTAACTTCCATGCAGTCATAAATCCCAACATCCTCAGTCTCCACCTGGCTTATTTGCAGTGTAAAATCAGTGCCTGACCCACTGCCACTGAACCTGTCTGAAACTCCAGAGACCAGGTTGGAAACCTCGTAGATCAGGAGCTGTGGAGACTGGCCTGGCTTCTGCAGGTGCCAATATAAATAGGTGTTTCCATCACTATGCAGGAGACTCTAATTAGATCTGCAGGAGATGGAGGCCAGCTCTCCAGGGGTGACAAGCAGGGAGAGTGGAGTCTGGGTCATCACAATATCCTCACTGAATCCTGAAATAATAACAGAGAAGTGCAAGGTTATATAGACACATTTTGAGCAACTTTCATGATTTCCCTTAAGATATTATTTACAGTTACATATTTTTCAAGTTTTGATTTGTATCATAAAATGTAAACTTTCTAAAATGAACCCATTATTTACTAGCCAGCAGGGAACTTTTTAAAGATGTTAATCAGAGCACTGGTCATTGTCCTGAAAGATAATTCCTGATTATTCCTGAGACAAAAATATGAATTCTCTTCCCTGACAGATAGATCATGTGGCAGTAACACATGGTTGAAATAAATATGCGAAGCTGTGGAGCCCCCAGAGCTCACCATCCCACCCCATTTTCCCACCTCATTTTCCCACCTCATTTAAATTCTGTTCTTACCAGGGACCCAGAGCATTAGCACCCCAAGGAGCTGAGCAGGAAGCCTCATTGTGAGAAGGTGACCTAAGGAGTCCTGATCAGTCAAGGCAAAGGTAGACCTGAGCTTTTAACTCAGACTCAAAGGGAAGATCCTCTCTAGGGGACAATATGCAAATCCCCTGGTGGGTGCAGTGGGGTAGAAAAGTTTGATGGGGGCTACATATTATACCCCAGAGAATACAGTGTTGGCCCACCAGATGACATCAAATTCTGCCAGTTGTGAGTGGAGCCCAGGGTAGAAAAGGGCTCTGCAGCAGGTCCAGGTTGCAGTGCAAATAGCCCTGCCCCTTAGGCCAGTGCAGATACAGATGACTTGAACAATGCTGTCAACCATCTGGACAAGGTTGATGCTTGGAGAACACACCACCAAACCACAACAGATTCCATGGCCTTTTCAAAATATTTGCTAATGATACATTATATTTTTGGCCACAAGATATTTCAATAAAATTAAGCTGATTAAATAATAGAAAATAAATTATTCGTAACTGAGGGAATTGTGTTAGAAATCAGAAACAGAAAGTTATCAGAAGACAGTTGGTGGGGGAGGGAGGAAGGATGAAAAATTACCTCTTGGGCACAAGGTACACTATTTGGGTGATGGGTAACTAAATCCCAGAGTTCACTACTATACAATTTATCACTGTAACCAAAAAACGCTCTTACCCATAAAGCCACAGACATACAAAAATTATTCTTTATAAAATTTGTCAATAGGATTCCAAATATTCTGATACTAAGTAAAGTACTACTAAATATATTTTGGGGCAAAGAAACAACCAAACTGTTTCCAGTTACAAAGTATTTTGAGCTGAAAGTAAACATCACATATCCAAATTTATGAGATGCAAAAAAGTATTAATTTATAGGAATATGAATGCATTTCAGCAAGGAAGTTTTCACATCAATCACAGGAAATGTAATTCTGAGAACTGGGAAAAACAGAACAAATGATATTCAAAAAAAGGGTCTGTCTTTTATTCTTCTAAATGTGAGGATGTGACAAGCACACATCTAGTATTCTACTATTAGAATCATATCAGTCTCCAGATGAAAACATCATTAGCAGCTTCACAAGAAGAAAGTCTTAGAGTGGACGGGCAGAGTGAGTAACTGCTCAGAGAGGGTGAGGAGTCATGGAAAGTCAAAATAGGAATCCTTTGTAATATTATTATGAGCTGCACACACATGAGACTATTGGGAGTGCTCACTTGCTCATAAGCCAAATATCATGCAGTGCAGGCTGCTTCCCATCCTCCTGTTGGTTGGTGAGAGTGGGGTCACTTGGCAAATGCATGGAGAAGTGCCGTGAAGGTTATCAACGGCAGCTGATGACAGAACACTAGGGTTCCCTTACATTGACGTGACTGACTGTCCCTGCAGCCATGAGGACAGACGGCAACTTTAGTGGCTGCTCCAAGAACCATGTGGCAGCCAAGAGAGTCTGTGGGCTTGAGTGTCCTAAGCGTGGAAAAAAGAGGAGGCCCTGTAAGGCATCCTTGAGGACCCTGGCCCTGTTCACATAGAAGACGAGCCTGTGACTGTGACTGATGCCTCATGGCCTCTTCCTTCCTCAACGGCTTTCCAGTCACCTACCTCAGCCCACCTGACTCCCACTGCTGAACACCCATCCCCCGGCACCACAGCTGCTCCTGCCACACTGAGAGGCTGAACTTTCTTTGAGGTTTGTGCTTGGGGCCATTACCCTGTGCAGGGTCCCAGTGAGAGTCCTGTTCATGGGAAGATGTACAGCATCTCCAGGCTCCAAGGTGGTGTTTGTGATGGTGAAATCCCTAGAATTTGCTAGATGTGTTTTCTCTCTTGTGAATGCGTTCTGTAGACCTGCCATTCTTTGTTTTACAAACTCTTTTCTGTAACTATCTATTTTTGTTGTTGGACATTTGGATGAGCCTGAGATGGCTTAAATAACAGAAATAGTATTTATAATAGGAATCGGAATAAAGAACATTGAGCTACAAATATATCCTGTTGGGTGCCATGGTGTAGGACTATGTTGTAACCCAATTCAAGGAAGCTAAAAATAATGAAAAACATGTCAGGAGCTGATAAACAAAATAGCCATTTTAGAAAAGAACATAACCAGCATGAGCATTCTGAAAAATACACTATAGGAATTTCGTAATGCAATCGCAAGTATTAATAGCACAATAGACCAAGGGGGGAAAAGAATCTCAGAGCTTGAATACCAACTTTATAAGGTAAGTACTCTTATCTAAAAATAAATAAATAAATAAAGTTACATTTCATGATACATCATGTGGTTAAAACCTCAGGATGGCCCTTGAAATCTGTAGAAATCCATTTCACAGTTGAGAAGTTCATTCATCAGAGGGCATGAGTAGTTTGCACAAAGTCAAATGGTCAGCAAATGTTGGAACTGGGATTTGGATCTAGGTGTGTAAATTAAGTCTGTTCCTTCCATGTGGGCAAGTCCAGTCCTCAGATGATCCCTTTGCCTATAAAATGAGAGAACAGACAAAACCCACATGCCGTGAAATTCACAAGTCTCTGCTGCCCATGCCACATATCATGTGACTCTAACATTAAAATCAGCCCCTTCTGCAGTTTCTTCTACAAAATGCAACTTTCTCCAAGACTTTAAATCTCTGAACAGCTTTATTTCAGACTTGGGGCAGGGTCACATCTTTTCTTGTCCTGACCCCTTCCTCCTCTCTTCTATCCATTTCCATCTCTGACTCCATCCATCCCTGTTTCTTCCTAATTAGAGTGTGTCCTGCAAACCTAATTTGTCCTCCTACTATTAAACCCCACCCTCCCATGAGCAATTGGATTTGACCCCTAGGCTCCCAGATACCCACCATGTGCAAAACTTAATCAAGGGGTTTACTCAGGAGATTTTCTCTCTAAGCGGAATTCTGGTGGTAGATCTCCTTACAGTAAACTGTGCTGTCTCTTGTCCAAACTAAACCAAAGGCTAACAGAGGCTAAACAAAGCCTAACAAATTGAAGAAGTTTGGGAGATCAGGGGGAAACACCCCCTCAGAGATGCAAATGACATTTTTTTCACCTTGTGTGAATTTCCTGTAGCTGAAATCACCACGTCCTTACTGGCTTGAAACAACGTGAAGATATTCTTGCACAATTCTGGAAGGTAGAAATCTCACACAGGTCTCATTGGACCAAAATCAGGCTTTCCTGTGGACACCTTGGGGAAGAGCAGGTTTTCTTGCCCGATGTTGCTGTCTCTCCTTGGGCCCTGGTCATTTCCTCACATCACTCAGCCTCTCCCTCCATAGTCGCATGTCCTCTCCAAATCTGACCCTTCTGCCTCCCCCTTATAGGATAATTATGATTACACAGAGCCCACAATATACTCCAAGATAGTCTTACCATCTCAAGAATCATTACATGTGCCCAAAGTCACATGGTCAGCAAGTGACATCATCATATCGCCAAGTTCCTTTTGCCATATTATCTAATTTTGTGGTTCCAGAGAGTAGGACATACACATCTTTTTATTGGGGGGAAAGTACTTTACTCAGACTACCAATCCTCCTAATTATCGCCCCTGCCCTTCCCTAAGGAAGAATCCAAGTCACATGACTGGAAGAAGGAGAGAACAGGGCCTAGCCATCAGCTTTTTTTTTTTTTTTTCAATTTTTTGTTTTTTCTTTTTTCAAAATGGGTCTTAAAGCATAGCCATCAGCTTTATAAAGCGAGAGCTGGAGGGATCTGAGTCAGGGCCGGCTGATCTGGGGTTTCCTGGGCTGGAGGATTCTCTGCTACTGCTGCTCTAATGTGGACCGCACAGTGTGGAGCTCTTTGTTTGTTAGAGACTCCTCTAATTTTGTGACCCAGAAGAAAGGAATTGCTACTTAACCAGAATCTATGAGAGACTGGTAAAATAAAATTAAATGTTTTTTTACATTTTCTGAATTTCTCTACTCATTATAAGAGGAGAAGCAGCAACAATTTGACAACAGATGCCTCCACTAATGAGGATTTGCTTATAGTCTTAGGTTGAGTTCTAACGACAAAGATTTCCTTGTAAGCACATTAATTACAAGTTGCAGGAAACCCTGAGACTGAAGACACAAAGTGAGGCAGGGAAGAGATGATGGATGGTGAAAGGCCTGACAGGAAGCAACTACCCATGAGGGCCACAAGAGCTGAAGCCCACATGGAAACACAAGAGAATGCCTCTGGGCTATTCCAACTGAGAGCTGAGGGAGCTGGGGTATTTATACACCTCACCCAATCTCACTGATTGAAGGCTGTTCTAGGGAATGCTCATTTCAGGTCCTGAAGTCTATCATACTTGCAGTCAGAGCTGCTTCCTCAGCTTCAGAGACAACATGGCCATGGGGTGTCGGCAGAAGTAGAGTGAATGAAAAAGGTTATGGGTAAAGATGAAGACTGCAACATTCATGAAGAAAAGGTGAAGTTGTTAAATCTGAAACAGGTGCATATGATAGTTCTCTCTGGCATAACATACTGGCTGGTCAGTTGTAAGCAAATGCTATAGAATTCAGGCAGGTCTTCCAGGCAGAGCATCAGCAGCCCCACATTGGGGCTTCTCAGACATGTCTTAAACCACATGATTGGCAATTATACCTTCTGTGGCAGATGCACTGTGAATTCTAGGGGAGGCCCAGATTATTCTTCTGTTCTAGTATTTGCATCTTTGACTACCATGCCCCAAAGCCTTTTATACGTTGTCATTTAGACTACCATTTCCTGTATTTAGAAAAAAATTCTACTTGAAATTCCAAGAGTGACTTCGTTTTTTAAGATATTAATTGAAACTCACATCATAACCCAGAATCCTCTGGTGTAATAACCTCTTCTTAATGAAATCAGGACAGGCTTTTCCATGTTTGTGCTGCCGGGGAT
>NW_016107537.1:442176-507104 GCF_001604975.1 Cebus imitator
AGCAGCTGGGGCAGCCCAGCCTCACACATCTGCTTCACTGGGTGGTTATTGTTATGGCCTGCAACACTGTGGAGGGTAACTGTCATCCTGGTGACAGTCATAAGTGGCAAAATCATCAGGCTGCAGGCTGCCGATGGTGAGAGTGAAATCTGTCCCAGATCCACTGCCACTGAACTGAGATGGGATTCCCGACTGCAATTTGGTTGCAGCATAGATCAAGAGTGTAGGGGCTTTCCCTGGTTTCTGCTGATACCAGGGTAATTCATTGCTAATTCCCTGACTCGCATGGCAAGTGACAGTGACTCTATCTCCTACAGATGCAGACAGGAAGGATAGAGACTGTGTCATCTGGATGTCACATCTAGTACCTCAGATTGAAAACATAAAAACAAACATCTACACAATCAATCATGTTATAAGAAGCCCTCCCTGAAGAGATAGGTAGTGCTTAGCACACTGTCTGAGTAAATTCCTAATGTTCCCTTTCTTTCCTGGGAGCCAGAGCAGCAGGAGCCCCAGGAGCCAAGCAGAAACCCTCATGTCCATGCTGTGTCCTGACTGGGACTGACTTCTGCACAGAGTGTGACCAGCTTATTAAGAAGTCTTCAGGGCTGAGGGCTGTGCTCTGAGAACATGCAAATCAGCAGTGGATGAAGCTGACTGGGCATAGCTGCAGGGCTGGCTCATCTCCATAACTCAGCACAGGGGCAGTGTCCCGAAGCTCCCAGGTCAAACCAGGACAGCATAGATTTGTCTGTAAATAATGTGTTTCTTCCTGGGGACCATTTTATAACAAAGCGTGTTTTTTGATACTTCTCAAAATTTGAAATACTGCTGAGTACCTGATGAAATAATGTACTCCATTGGTGTATGGGGATTATTTGGGAGAATATTCTTCTCTGCAGGAAACTCACAGTAGAGTTTTAGAGCGTGTGATATTAGGTATTCAATATGATCTGAAAGGGAACAGGATACTTTGTGGTATGTTTACAGCATTTTTTTTAATATAAAAAATATAAATAATTTCCATGCTTGATCTTGATACAACATTTTTGTGAGTGTGAAAGTGTTTCTTCACTTTTTTAAAAAAGGAAATTTCTCAAGATAATGCTAAATATATTTGCAAGTATTTTGGGATGACTTTAATCCATTATTATTATCACTATGTGTTCAAGCAATTCCCTGAAGATACATAAAGATGATACTCTGTCTCCTCAAAGTGTGTATGGCTCACAGATCTACCATTATTCAAACCTATGGACCTCTTTAATGCCAGGGATTTTATGGAATGCATCTTATTTTTGGTTTAGGGACCTCCATATTCTATTACCTTTTCTGTCATTGGTTATTTCTTCCCAGGATTCATCAGCATAAAGGGTTAACTAGTGATGCCAGATCTGATGATTAAAAAAATTAAAAAGTCACTTGTTTCTTCCTCCACTTATAAAAGCATGGGTTAGGATAAACTTGAAATTATCCAGGGATTAATTGTCTTTATAATAAAAAAGAGCAAGATCATATCCCCTAAGTAATGCTCTGAGCTGCACTCCCCACCAGCATGTTCCTAGGAGCTTAGGAGCTGCTCCTGAAAAGCAGGTGAGGAGGAGACCTTGGGAAAGACCAGGACAGTGAATCCTCTCTTCTAGTGAGGGCAGCTGCTGCTCAAGGCATGTCCCTGCCTTGCACTATCAATGCCACCTTCCTCTTTTACTCTTCAGCAGTGAGGGAACGTCACCCTAACCCAGATGCCCGCCTCCTGTCTCACATCCAGGACAGAGTGTCTCCATCTCTTATCCAGCAAATGTCCATGTATATGGAGAAATCACTTGGATTTGGACAAAACTGAACACAGATTTGCACCCATTATATCTCACATCTTTAACAGGGGCCAAGGCATCTCAGCCTGGTTCAGTAGCAGAGGAAGTGGACTGAAGGAAATCAGCATCAGTGGGCTGCAGTCTGGGGTTCTAGGAACTATTACTGATGCTTAACTAGGAGTGATCAAATTACTGTGGCAAAGCCTCTGCATACACCCTCCTGCTGCTTATCCAAGGGACTGAATTTTGAGGAACTTACTTGTTTAGAGGAAAAGAGGGAAACTTCCTATTTGTACTCTAAGATAAATCATAAAAACACAAATAATAGGAGAAGGAGGTAAGAAAAAAAAATTCTTTAAAATGCAGAAGAAAAAAATCACAAGAGATTGGTTACCAAAATACATAGTGAGGTCCAAATGGTTATATGTCCTTCACAGGGGAGTGGAAAGAGGGGAGTACAGGAAACCCAGGGCAAATAAATGAACTAAAATAAAATAAATGAGTCATCAAGAAAAAATATATATATATATATATCTTGATGTATATATATGCATATAAATGGAAGTGTGATGGTTAATGCTGAGCGTCAACTTGATAGAATTGAAGGATACAAAGTATTGATCATGGGAGTGTCTGTGAGGGTGCTGCCAAAAGAGAAAAACATTGGAGTCAGTGGGCTGGGGAAGGCAGATCCACCTTTAATCTGGTGGGCATAATCTAATCCACTACCAGCAAATATAAAGCAGGCAGAAAGTGAAAAGAAGAGACTGGCCTAGCCTCCCAGCCTACATCTTTCTCCAATTCTGGACACTTCCTGCCCTCAAACATCAGACTCCATGTTCTTCCATTTTGGGACTCGACTGACGCTCCTTGCTCTTTTTTCACATTTTTCTGCCTGCTTGTAGTCTAGTCGTGCTGGCAGTTGATTGGATTGTGTCCATCCAAATTAAGGGTGGGTCTGCCTTCCCCAGCCCACTGACTCAAATATTACTCTCCTTTAGCAACACCCTCGCAGACACAGCCAGGAACAATACTTACATCCTTCAATCTTAGCAGGTTGACACTCAGTATTAATTATCACAGAATTACAGGCTTGAACAATCACACACAACCTCATTGTATATTTCATACAATTTCCTGATTTTCCAATTTTATCTGTGACATAATAAAGTTTCCTTGCTGTGATCCCAAACTTGCTTGTAACACTTGAAAGCACATTTAAATGTATTCTGGGACAATTTTTAACTGGCAAACTTTTGAGACTTATGGAAAGAGTCACCTTACTTGCCTGTCAGCTGTCAATTCCCCATCATTACTATCACTTTTGGAAGCACATTTCCCAAAACCCCTTTTCTCTCTCTGGTTTCTTTAGAGTTGCTCAATGAGGGGCCCTTCCATGAGATTTGGAAGTCAGAGTGGTGGATTCATGTACACTGACACCTGAAGTAAAACACGTGGAGTTAGGTGTGGATGGAAGAATCACCTAGAGAGGTGCTGCAGACAGCTGAGAGCATCAGCACCCCCGACCCTGGGTTTCGCAAACAGATCTGAGGATCATCACACAGGTACTCGGTACATACCAACAGAGGGAGCTGCACTCTGGCTTCTGGAGGAGCACCTGAGAATCCCCTATCTCTAGTACATGCTTCATGAATAACATACTGTAGGCTTCAAAAAAACTGTCTTTTAGACTCCAATTTATTCAACTTCAACAATTTCTCCTTGGAATACCGAGAGTAGCTACTCTTTTGCTGTATGAATTTCAATTATCTCATTATACAGACTTCTCAACTGAATGTATCTCTCTTTTTTATTGAATCAAGACAAGGCAAGCACTGTCACATCTTTTCTGCTGTGGATGAGGGCGGAAGAGGCTTAGGGTTCAAAGAAGCCTCCATGACCCGCTCTGTGATAATCTCCCAATGACTTTCACAAAACCTGACTGAGTATGAGAAATGCTCTCAGCAGATAGAGCACCAGGAGAAGCATCTGGGGCAGCCCTGCCTCACACATCTGCTTCCTTGGTGGTTTATGTTATGACTTGTAACACTGTGGGAGGAGTACTATAAGCTTGTTGACAGTAATAAGTGGCAAAATCATCAGGCTGCAGGCTGCTGATGGTGAGAGTGTATTCTGTCCCAGATCCACTGCCACTGAACCGAGAGGGAATCCCAGTTTGCAAACTAGATGCAGCATAGATCAGGAGCCTAGGAGTTTTCCCTGGTTTCTGCTGATACCAGGCTAAACAACTGCTAATGCCCTGACTCGCCCGGCAAGTGATGGTGACTCTGTCTCCTACAGATGCAGACAGAAAGGATGGAGACTGGGTCATCTGGATATCACATCTGGTACCTGAGATTGGAAACATAAAAACAAATATTCATACTATTAATCATGTTATCAGAGGACTTCCCTGTAGTTCCAGCAGTACTGAGCACACTGGGCTGAGTGAATTTCTAGTATCCTCCTTTCTTACCTGGGAGCCAGAGCAGCAGGAGCCCCAGGAGCTGAGCGGGGACCCTCATGTCCATGCTGTGTCCTGACTGGGACTGACTCCTGCACAGGGTGTGACCAGCCTATTAAGAAGTCTTCAGGGCAGGGGGCTGTGTTCTAGGACATGCAAATCAGCAGGGGATGGGGCGGGCTGGGCACAGCTGCAGGGCTGGCCTATCTCAGTAACTCAGCACAGGGGCAGTGTCCCCTGGGTCCCAGGTCAGATCAGGGCAGCACAGACTTACCTTGAGAAAATATACTTTTCTTTGGTGGCCATATGGATACAGAACATATTTTTGGAGTGAAAGTTCAAAATTTTAAATTAACCTAAGGCTAGATTAAATAATGTATTTTATACTTGTATTAGGTATAGGAAAGCATCATTTTTGGCAGAAAATTCATAATAAAGTTGTAGAATGTGGGGCTGTCATAAATTTCAGTTTCTCTCTAAGGAATCTGATGACTCTGTGTTTACTGCTGTATAACAACGTCTCTCTCAAATGAATTTGATGAGTGCAAAAGTATTTAGTGCTATACTAACAATGTCTGTCAGTGTTAAAATGTTTGTTTATTAAATGGAAATAAGGCTTCATCAGAAGTGCGTTTAATAAATTCAATAGAATTTGCTAAAAAACTTTAGCCACTGTCCTTAACACTATAAGAAAAAGCGGTTAGCTGAAGATGCACAAAGATGATACTTACGCCACCCATAATTCTGCCGTTATCCAGAGCTATGGGTCTCTTTAAACCCAGGGCTAAATGGGTTGCATCTGATTCTTGGCATAAGGATCCTTATATTCTATCCTTTTTCCTGCATTTGGGTATGTTTTCTTATGGTCACCAGCATGGAGGGCTGACTAGTAATGCCAAGTCTGATTATTTCAATTAAAATCTCTATTCTACTCACTAACTTTAGGAGGCTGGATTAGGAACCACTTGAAGCCCTCAATCAATCTAGGCTCAAATAATCAATTGTTTCAAAGCAGGATGAGAAAGGCCACATTTTCTGGGTAATGCTCTGAGCTCCACTCTGCACCATTCTGTTTCTGGGGTCTCAGGTGCATCAGCCCCATAGCCTGTCTTTCTGGAGAGCAGGTGAGGGGGAGGCCATGGGGAAAGGTCGGGTCAGTGAACCCTCTCTCCTTAGTGAGGGCGGCTGCTGCTCAGTGCATGTTCTTGCTGTGCACCATCAGTAACCCTTTCCTCTTTTACTCTTCAGCAGTGAGTGAGGACATCATCCTGACCCAGATGCCAGCCTCCCTGTTTCACATCCAGTTAGAGAGAGTCTCTATCTCCTGCCATGCCGCTGCCCACATAGACGAAAAAAATATTTTGAATCCAGATAAACCTTAAGCACTGATTTGAACCTCAATACCTCACACAGCTGCCCTTGCCCGGGTCATGTTGGCCTGCTTCAGCAGCAGGGGCAGTGCAGCCAATTGCATCAGTATCAGTGGACTGACGCCCAGGGACTTCAGGGAGTATTTCTCATGCACAACTAGGAGTAGCCAGACCAAGATAGTGCTGCCTGTGCACAAACCTCCTCCTGCTTCTCCAAGGACTGAATTTTAGGGAAATGGCTACCAAACAGCCTGCCAAGATCCAGATGACCAGATTCAGAGAGATACATCTCTGGATTCAAATGCACTTTTTTCTTTCTGTGTAATTTTAGCAGTCATTGTTACTACACCTTGGTGTTTCTATTCATTGTACTTCAGCTGACTCTCTGTGGCTCTGTTTGCCCCTCACTGCTCTCACTGAACCTGGGGAAGGCAGCTCTGCCTACAAATGTGGCAGACCTTATTGCCTAAAATTAACAACCTCTAGGACCGCTATCAATCAGTAATTCCATGAGAGGTGTAGATATACCCCAGCTCCCTCACCTCTCAGGTAGAAAAACAGAAGCATTTTTTCCTGTGTCTCTGTGTGGGCTTGAGCTCTTGTTATCCTCAGAGGTGGCTCCTTGCTGAGAGATGTTTCACTGTTCCTCCTCCCCTCCCTTGCTCACTTGCTTATTTCCTGCAAGTTGTAAATACACTGCCCGCATGAAAATCTTTGTCATCCTTCTCACTGGGGGGACCCCACCTTAAACATTTGAAAAATCCTCATTCTTGGAAGACATCTTGGTTTGAATTACTGCCACTTCTCATGTGTTAATGCATAAGAAAATTCAGAAAATTTAAGAAATATTTAAATTCCCTTTGCTAGCCTTCCTTAGATTTTCTTTTAGCAGAGATCCATTTTTTCTAGGTCACAAAATCAAAGAAGCCTTCCACAAATGGCTGCACACCATGGAGTCCACTCAGAGCAGAGAATCAGAATCGCCCCAGAATCTGAGATCCACACATCAGAGAATCCTGGAGTCTCAAGGTTTTTTCTAGGTCTATTGCCTCATAAATCTGCCTTATGACATTTTTATTCTACCTTAGGGCAAGGCCATTGTGGGGATGATGAGAATTGTTTGTGGAATGAATAATGCACTTCCCTAAAGACATCATTGTTCTAATATCTGGAATCTATGAATATTACTTATGAATATGTCAAAAATAACTTGGCAGACATGGATAATAATTTGGAGGTCAGGAAAGTATTCTGAATTATCTGGATGAGACCAGCATAATCACAAAGGTTCTTATAATAGAGAGGGAGTAGCATCATTGCCAGAATGGATTTGGGACAATGGAGAGGAATGCTGGAATGACATAGGAAGGGCCCATGGAGCCAGGAATATGGGAACATCTGAAAGATGGAAAGCTGGAGATTGGATTCTCTCTCCTGAAGCCTCCAGAATGAATACAGCCTTATTACTTCTTGATTTTACTTCATCGAGACTTCTGACCTCCAGAAAGGTAATATAATACACGTGTGTTATGTGGAGCCAGTAAGGTTGTGGTAATTTGCTACAGCAGCAACAGGAAACCAATGCAAGGGGAGGGGTGTCTGTTACTTCCCTGAGTGTATCACTGTCCTCTGTTCTCCCAAACAGTTCTATGTTGTCATCTTTTGCTGTCAATTTTGACAAGAATCAGAGAACATTTTTCTACGAGGAAAGGTAGACCCAGAATTCTTCCTATGTAGAAAGTCTGTGAAGTCAATCTCTGGGTTAGGTCTTCTACAGTCTTGGTATCTGAGAGCCTCGAGGTCATCTCTCACATCACATGAGAAGAGGAGGGGCTATGGGTTTGCTGTTTTAACATTCGAAGGGAAATTAGCTGTACAAGACACAATCTGAGAAGCAAGGACTGAGTCAGAGAGATGGGGATGGCAGAGAAGACGAAATGTGGTCAGGGACATGCAAGACTTGACGTTGCTGCTGCATATAAAAAAAGTTTCTTCTGTATATAAAAAAAAGTTTGTAAAGGTTTTGAGCAAGTTGACCTTTGTAGACAAAACTGTAGAAGGGCCTGAGTTTAAGCTGAGTGTCGGCGTGATGAGGAGCAGAGGTAGCACTGACCTTGTGTTAAGAAATCCACCCTGCATCTCTAGCTTTGTCTCGTCTCTGGTTTTATAGGTTGTGGGTTCCTCTATGGAATGAATGTGGCTCTGTGGAAGGAGCATAGTTAAGGTCAGGAAGTCCTAGATTCCAACTTCAGCTTCAAAAACTGCTGATCAAGTGACTTTTATGCAAATCAGCCATAAATCAGCCATGTGCTCTCATGAACAGTTTCCTCTTGTGTGAAATGGGGCACTGTGGACAAGAAGTCGTGTCCTGAGGGTTGTACCAGCTGATGCACCATGAGCTGTACATACATCTATAGATAGACACACGCACATACATGAGAAGAGAATCTAATGCACTTTTTATGCTGCCTTGAATAACTCAGAATGTTATGTGAAATATTACTAGTCACATATCATTTCAACTAAAATTATCTATATTTATCTTATAACTAGCAGATGCCTCTCTGTACACCGTAGTATTTATGTACATTTCTTCAATCACAAAATTTTCCACCAATCTATTTATTTCTAGTATTAGAAATTTAAGGAAGGAGATTGCAAATCAACAAAGCACCTTTAGTCTAGATTTTCCCTAAGCCCCATTTATGTTAGTGTCCTGGGGTACTGTAACAAGTTCTCAAAAACTGTGATAGCTCAAAACAACAGGAATAGCATCTCTCATAGCTCTGGAGACCAGAAGTCCAGAATCAATTTCACTGGGCTGAGATCTTGGAGTCATCAAGTCTGGCTCCTTCAGAAGCTCTAGGGGGGAGTCTGATTTAGTTCTTCCAGCTCCCAGTGGCTTCAGCTTTCCATTGTTGGGAACCAGCCCAACCCTGTACGTGCATGTCCTGTGTCGTGTCCCAGTGGTGATGAGGTAGTGAGAAAAGAAATAAGACAGGGACAAGAGTAGAAGTTCACAGCATGGGTCCAGGGGTGATCCGCATTGGCACTGAGCTCTGGGCTCCACATGCATTTATTGGGTGCATTATCTTGTTAATCTTGCAGGCTGTGAGGAGGGGGGTTGAAAAAGAAGTTAGTGGTGGAGGAGAGCATGTGTCTGCAGCATTCAATAGAAAATGTGGTTCTTCTAAGAAATGCTAACTAAGGACGCTGAGTTTTTACCACCCATAGTCTAACCAGGTGCATCAGCCAAGAGGCACTGCAGGTAAGGCACCATAAGATTTGACCACACACAATGCATCAAGGGGCTTTTATCTCCTGAGCATTGTGGACACAGAGCAATCAGAATGACTCTATATTCTGAGAACATAGGCAGAATCTGTGGCGTTCCAGTTATCTCTGCCCTGCAAGGCTTTCTGACCTTGCAAGCTCCCACCTGCAAAGACCTCCTGAGTCTTGTGAGCAGAAGTTGCATTCTTTCCCAGAGTTCTTGCACAAGCCCTCTTTATGGACCTTCACGCAGACCCTATGTTGGAAAGAGATCGGGGGACCAAAGCAGTCTTTGCTGCCTTGCAACCACACCACAGCATTCCACGTTTATAAAGCGCTCTCAGATGGCCTTTACCATAGGCCTCCTGTTACCGCTTGATCTCTGCTTTTATTTTACTGCATGATAGTTTGGAGTTTTCTTAATTCAATATTTGATCCGTGGCACAAATCTCAGTGTATAAAAAACAAAGCAAGCTTATAATCATTTAGCTATAAGTAGCACAGCTCCACAGGTCTGCCCCGGCCCACTTTTCCTACACTCCTTGGCTGTGGTCACATCACTGCAATCTCTGACTCTGTGTTCACATTGCCTTCCCCACTTCGGTTTATGTTAAGTGTCTCTCTATGTCTTTTTTTCTCAGGATACTTGTGATCACATCTGGGGCCCACTTGATTAAGATCATCTCTGTTTCAAGCTCCCTAGTTTATACCTGCAAAAGCCCTTTTCCCAAATAAGATGCATGCATAGCCTTCTTGGAATGAAACCTCATTATAGGGGAATGATACTCGGTACTACACCATTATAGAACCAGGTCTCAGTGTTAGTACTGCACATACCTCACAATCTCCCTCTCTCTCTTTCTCTCTCTCCCCACATCCCAGATTCCTCCTTTTCTCAAGGTCATAAATCTCTTTACTTCCCTAAATGTATCCAGTGATACTTGTAAAACAATGAGTATCAGAGACGAGTCTCAATCAATTTAGAAATTTATTTGATCAAAGTTAAAGACAAATCAGTGAAACAGCCTCAGAAAGTCTTGAGAACATGTGCCCAAGATTGTTGGGATACAGCTTGGTTTTATGCATTTTATGAAGACATAAGATATCAATCAATATGTATAAGCTGTACATTGGTTTGATATGAAAAGGCAGGACAGACCAAAGGAGGGTGGGTGTTAAGAACTTCCAGGTCATAGGTGTATTCAAAGATTTCATAGGTGGTTGAAAGTGTTTATCTAATGACCTGTAATCAAGAGAAGGAAGTTTCTGGGTTAAGAAAAAGAGTTGTGGAGCCAAGGTTTTATCGTGAAGATGAAGCCTTTAGGTAGCAGGCTCCAGAGACAATAGATGTTCTTAACAGGCTTAAAAGGTGCCAGACTTGGCCAGGCGCAGTGGCTCACGCCTGTAATCCCAACATTTTGGGAGGCCGAGGAGGGTGGATCACGAGGTCAAGAGATCAAGACCATCCTGGTCAACATGGTGAAACCCCGTCTCTACTAAAACTACAAAAAATTAGCTGGGCATGGTGGCACGTGCCTGTAGTCCCAGCTACTCAGGAGGCTGAGGCAGGAGAATTGCTTGAACCCAGGAGGCAGAGGTTGCGGTGAGCCGAGATGGCGCCATTGCACTCCAGCCTGGGTAACAAGAGCAAAACTCTGTCTCCAAAAAAAAAAAAGGTGCCAGACTCTTAGTTAAATCTCTCTGGG
Organism: Cebus imitator; assembly: GCF_001604975.1. NCBI lineage: Eukaryota > Metazoa > Chordata > Mammalia > Primates > Cebidae > Cebus > Cebus imitator. The sequence continues at coordinate 452,807 of NW_016107537.1, forward strand.
TCAGGACAGAGACTTTTCAAAGAGGTAGGATTCTCTATAGAATGTGGATCTTTTCCACAAGAAGCAGAAGCATTTTAAAATATATTAAATAAAAATATCTTGGGGAAAATACTTTTTCTCCTAGGGCCTGGTATCTGTCATGTTAGTATCTTATTGCTACAAAGGGTTTGTTTCACCAGTCTCAAGGACTCTGTTTTAATATTAAAAGCTGGTCAGTTGTGCCTGAATTTCAAAGGGAGGAGGGTAACTTAAGGCATATCTGGTCATCCATCCCCATCATGGTCTGTGTGACAACCTACCCTTTGTTAGCCTAATCGCTTTCTTAGCCTCTTGAGCTGGACAGACTCCATTTTAGCTTCTTCACTTGCCCCCTTGTTTTCTCTTCCCTTCCTCTGAGCACGTAGCTGGGTTAGACTGACTCCAAACAGACCCATGAATGTCCTTATTGATAAGATACTGAGTTAAGCTGTACTAGCTGCACCTGGGATGCATTTGCTTCCACATTCCCTTACACTGGGCGACATTGCAGGAAACGCCACCTGCCTAATCAGCAGTGGGTATAAACTATCTGCTTCTCCCTTTCAGGCTACCTGTAATCGGTCTCTGCTTACTTCTCTAAGTGCCTCAGTCTCCTACCAGGCACCAAACAATACCTGGTTAGCCTGCACCTCAGGCCTCACCCGCTGCATCAGTGGAACTGAACGTGGACCTCTCCTGTGCTTGTTGGTCCATGTGCTTCCCCAGGTCTATGTGTACAGTGGGCTGGAAGGACAACAACTCATTGCTCCCCCCAAACTGCACTCCAGGTTCCGCTGGGGCATCCCACTCCTGGTGCCCCTTCTGGCTGGCCTTAGTGTGGCTGGGTCAGCAGCAATCAGCGTTGCCACTCTAGTCCGAGGAGAAACTGGACTAGTGTCCCTATCTCAAGTAGACTCTGACTTAAGAAATCTCCAATCAACTATTAATATGTTAATGCCCAGGTAGAATCCCTAGCTGAAGTGGCTCTCCAAAACTGCTGAGGCTTAGATCTACTGTTCCTCAGCCAAGGAGGTTTATGTGCTGCTTTGGGAGAGATGTTGTTTTTATGCTAACCAGTCTGGAGTAATAAATGACACTCTTCAAAGAGTTCAGGGGAATTTAGATAAATGCCAACAGGAGTGGGAAAATAACACCCCCATGGTACCAAGACATGTTTAACTGGAATCCATGGCTAACTATGCTGATAACTGGGTTAGCGGGACCCCTGCTTCTCCTTCTGTTGGGGTTAATCTTTGGACCTTATATGCTAAATTGGTTCCTTAATTTTATAAAACAGCACATAGCTTCTGTCAAGCTTATGTATCTCAGAACTCAATAAAACCCCCTTGTTATAGCTGAGGAATCAACAATTTGATTCCCCAAAAACATAAGTGGAAAATGTAATAACCTACCCTTTGTTAGCCTAACCACTTTCTTAGCTTTTTGAGATGGACAGACTCCATTTAAGCTTCTTCACTTGCCCCCCCCCCCCCGTTTTCTTTTCCCTTCCCCTGAGCACGTAACTGGGTTAGGCTGACTCCAAACAGACCCAGGAATATCCTTACTGATAAGATACCGAGTTAAGCTGTACCAGCTGCACCTGTGATGCGTTTGCCAATGGTATCAGCAGCTCCATGGAATGTACCCACATTTACAACTGTTATCTTCCTGTAGTAGCTTATCCTTTTAACCTTTTGCTTGCTCTGCTTCTGTAAACTCTGCTTTAGCTAGGCTCCCTCTCCCCTCCTTTAAGCAAGGTATAAAAGAAAGCAAAAGCCCCTTCTTTGGGCAGAGAGAATTTGAGCTTAGCCATCTCTCAGTCACCAGCAAATAAAGGACTCCTGTTTCAATCTTAGAGTGTGGCTCTTTCTTCAACTTGCTCGGGTATACCACCTGTACTTGTATTTTAGGTTGATTTTAGTATGTTCTTGGCTCAGAGGAGAAGTTCATTTAGTTGGCTAGGGAGCTTATAGTTTCATTTTTGGTATATATACCTATGTCCAGGTAAGAAGGACCCACACAGGAGAGCTTGTGGAGAACCTGGCTTGCAGGGCTGCTTACAGACCTGCTCTGCCTCCTGTTGTCATGCACAAGGAAGGACACGGCCAATGACAACCCTCAGCCATCTGGGAAGAAGCTGTGTCTACAGAGGACAGTCATGACCTGTGAGTCTAGAGACCTGTGTCTGACTTCAGGGGCCTGTAGCCCTCAGCTTTCATAGGAATTATGTGGGTGCTGGCTCAAATAGCATCCACCAGGATTTTTATTAGAATATCTCATTTACAGAAGGCAATGCGTGACATGACAGCACAGAGGGACTCTGGGTGTTCAGCTGCATGGAGCATTCTGGGAGAGACACTGGCACCCATGCTAGATGGAGCTTCAGGCAACTTCTGAATCACATGGATTTGGATCTCTTAACATCATTTTGAAAGTCCATTTATCATTCTGAAGCAACCACTGTAACTAACAAAGATAACATCTTTAATAGCTATGAATAAAAAGTGATTACTTTATTGCTAAGATTATTACAAGGAAGCAAACAAAAATAGCATGAAGGAAGACAGCAACACTAGACTGAGGGCTTTGGGTAAGAGTTTGTGACTCAGTAGTGAAGTGCCCGGGCCATCTTCTGTCAAAGAAGAGGAAAAATCAGGAAAGGGAAATGTGCAGGAGAGGCAAAATCTTGCTTAGTAAAAGAATCCTAAGAGAAAACAAAAAGTCTTCTTCCTGAGCACTAAGAGGCAGAGAGAAATCTTCAATGTGAAAAAAATAATGAAAAAATGAAGACTACTCATGTGTTCTGTGTGGAGAGCACATTGCACTGGGCACCTCACAACAAACAGAAGTGGAGCCAAAGATCCCAGACCCTAAGTGTATTCCAAATATGACCCCTCACCCACCTCCACCCCACCACCCACTGTTGGGCATCCTCCATCATCTTCTACCTGGAACATAGCCTTCATCTCCCCAAACCTCAAAGATCACCCAGCTTCTCCTTTGCCCCTTGTTTTATGATAAATGGTCCCTACTCTCAGGTTCCTAAGGCTGGGGCCACAGGTCTGAGATCTATTTCCTTTCTTCTCACACCTGTAGACTTTTCTGGGATCCGCTCTGGCATCCCCCATGCTGGGAATCCAGATCCATCACCCTAGTACCCTCCCTGGAATCCAGCACTAACTACCTAAAGCTTTTTTTATTAACCTTCCAAATGCATCCTCTGACAGGAATCTGGCTAGAGCAGTCAGCATCTTCTCAGCCAAATCCCAGAAAAGGACGGGAAAACTGCAAACATCATGTTGGTGTTGGGAAGATGCATATAATCCCCTGTTTCATGCCTTACACTTTTCAGCAATTAGGGCTTCAGTACGAATTTAGAAGACACCATTCACTTCACAGCAGATGGCGACACAGTCAAGGCAGTGGTGAGAGGCAAGGCTGAGCTTTCAGTCTCAGAGCACAGAGCAGCTTCCCCACAACTCCACACACTGGTGGCTCCTCCCAGATGTTCCAGTTGTTGCACGCCATTCTTGCCTTAGTAGCTCCGAGATGATAATGCCACGCTAGCCCTCTCCTTTCCCAGGGTTTCTAAGAACTTAGCACTCTTGTGTATTAGGGGGTCTGTTTGCCATGTAAAGGCAGATCTTTGACATATCCACATACAGGATTTCTACTTCTGATAGCAAAAATAAATACATAAATAAATTCATCATAAATAATAAATTGACTTAACAGCTTAAGAGCTTAAAAGGAGTCTGGGGAGGTTAAAAAGACAAATTGTTTTCAGTGAAGGACAGTTAGTGCAACGGATAGCTTTTTAAAAAAATCAACAACATTTTAGGAGTAATTATCAAACAGTAAATAACAACTTGAAATAAGCTGCTATAAATATAATTTTATAGTCAAAAATTTATTTCCAAGAACCCTGTAAATACATTTTCAGGTTAAAACAAACAAAATATGTGGGTTTATCATCAGGTCAGCTCAATGGAAGGTTTCTCAAATGTGTGCTTGAGGCAAAAAGAACATTTATCTCTATTTGAAAGTTCAAGTTTTTTGGATCTTTAGAAGAAAACAGCTTTCCCTTCACTCTGTTCCACTCATGCTGCCGAGGATGGGCGTGGGGGCAGTGACTGTCAGGAAGGAGGAGAGCTGTGCACTCAGGGTGGTTGTGGCCTCAGCCCACCTGAGTGACCTCATGGAGCAGAGCCACCGACACCACCAAGGTCACCTGCCTGCCTCTGCACTGTCATGGCACAGACACAGAACCTTGTCCCACCTAGTCAACCACAGCTAGAGGCTTCTTTGTACCAGCCAATTCTGGGTCTCCGTGTATTTTCTCTCAGGTTTAGGGGATTGTTTACCCTTCACCATTTTGTTTGGAGAGTGTAGCCCTTTGCTACATCAGCATTGTATAAGTTGTTTCTTTCTTTTTTTTTTTTCGGTTTTTCTTTTTGTTAAATATATCTAACCACCTTGAATTGGTTGAGACTAACTATGTCTCATAGCAAAATAGAAATTCAAGCTCCTTAGATTATGTCACTCACATTAGGGCTGAAGGTGACAATAATATTGCTTAGCTCCAGGTCAGACTACTTACACTTTGTATCTTATTATTTATTATTTTTGTTTGAGACAGAGTCTTGCTCTGTTGCCCAGGCTGAAGTGAGATGGCTAAATCTTGGCTCACTGCAACCTCCACATTCTGAGTTACAGTGATTCGCCTGCCTTAGCCTCCAGACAGACTGACTGGGATTAGAGGTACATGCCACCATGCCTGGCTAATTTTTGTATTTTTAGTAGAGACAGAGTTTCACCATGTTGACCAGATTGATCTTGAATTTCTGATCTTAAGGGATCTGCCTGCATCATCCTCCCAAAGTGCTGGGATTACAGGCATGAGCCACAGTGCCCTGCCACACTTTGTGTTCTTTAACTGCATTCTGTATAATGCCTTTTAAGCTAAGTGATGCATTTGTTAGTAATTTTAAAAACATACTGTGTCACTTTTTTTTTCATTTGATGGCTCCAGTGTGATTGATATCTACAAAAGTATTGCCATACAATTTTTAAACCTAACAGAAATGAAACTGTGGAATTTTTATTGTATGTACTATGGAATCTGTTATCTTGGAGTAAACAATCATCTCAAGTATACCTTATATCCTTAGCCTGAAGCGAATCTTCTTCTGTTGATTCAGTCATTGTTTTTTATCCATGACACAATGTTATGACATGTAGCTCACATGACTCACTATTAGGTTCAGTTTCATTTAGAACACTATATTTAATAAAATCTCTGAAAAGCATAGATGCTCCATGCATTTAAAACTAGAATACAGAATTCAGATTGATTTTCAGGTTATGATGTAATCATGTGAAAAGAATGCATTTCTGTATTCTTTGAAAACTTTTCTTATGAAAACATACTAATACATTTCTACTCTAAAATAGTACTTAGCCTAATACTTTCAAAACTTTTGGAATTTGGAAGAGAACTAAAAATCTTACATAATTCTGAATGGTTGATTCTGTACTTGAAATAAACTTTATATTTTCTATATTTGTATTTATGCAGTTTTTTTCAAAGGCCACTTTTAGAATTGTAAAACCTGTCTTTTCCCTTGGTAAATAATTATTGAGAGTAATCAATCGTTTGATCTCATACCTGCCATGAGTTTACAAAGTCTATCGGAGTCATCCAACATCAAACATTTTTACTAAGTGTTCTTGGTCATACTCCCCTGCAGACAGCTGGTGTAGAATGTTTTCTCCTGTAAGACACTGGAGAGGAGGGTTTAGTGGGAGTCAGAGAGCAGAATTTGGAAGATAGGCAACTATGAATTTCCCAATATGACTAAGTGTCATAGTGTATGTAAAAAACCCCAAGTTGGTCATTTCCCATATGTGTTCCACTTGTGTTGTCACTCAGCTGCATCCATGGTCTGGTTATTCTGACAGCTGCATGTACTTGACAAATGTGGGCAAGACAGAGAGGGTGAGGATGTGGGTTTTCATTCACTCTCCCTTCTTCATAGCTGTTTTATTTCATGTGTGACCCATGACTTCTCCTGCCAATGCCTTCACCAGACTGTGGCAACTGACAGGCCTGTGGGATCTGAGGTGGGATCTGAGGTGCTGCAGCATCCGCAGCAGCAAACCCTACCCTGTGATGGCTGGTTCCAACAGCCTTCTCTTCTGCAGACTCAGAGACACTGCTCAGCTCCTCCCCAGACAAGCAGAACTTGTGGACAGCTGGACCAACCAGGCAGGGAGGTATTTGTTCAAGGATGTAGCACTGTGGGAGGAGTTTGTGTAGCTTGCATGCAGTAATAAACTCCAATATCCTCAGCCTCTACCCTGCTGATTTTCAGTGTGAAATCAGTGACTGACCCACTGCCACTGAACCTGTCGGGAAGTCCAGAGGCCCGGTTGGAAACCCTATAGATCAGGAGCTGTGGAGACTGGCCTGGTTTCTGCAGAAACCAAGACAAATAGGTGTTTCCATTACTATGCAGGAGGCTCTGATTAGACCTGCAGGAGATGGAGGCCGGCTGTCCAGGGGTGACGGGCAGGGAGAGTGGAGTCTGGGTCATCACAATATCCCCACTGGATCCTGAAATTATGAGAGAAAAGTACAAGGTTATATATAAACACTGTTAGTAAATTTTATGATTTCTCTTATGTCATTCATCTCGTTAGTCTTTTTTTTAAAAAAAATTCATTTATACCATAAACAATAAACATTCCAGGATGAACACAATATTTATAAGGCACAAGAGGGTTTTATGCTTTTTAAAATCTTAATGAGAGCACTGGTCATTGTTTCTTTTAGGTGGTTTCTAATTATCAAGAAAAAAATATCTAATTCCCTTTCTTGAAGCATAGATCATAAGCCAGTAACACATGGTAAGAATTGACATGGGAGGATGTGGGGACCCCAGAGCTCACTTTCCCACCCCATTCTCCTCCCTCATCTCCTTCTGTGCTTACCAGGGACCCAGAGCATGAGCAGTCCCAGGAGCTGAGCAGGGAGCCTCATTGTGAGGAGAACTGAGGAGTCCTGATCAGTCAAGGCAAGGTTAGAGCTGAGCTTTTATCTCAGACTCACAAGGGAAGGCGTTCCCTAGGGGGCAATATGCAAATCCCCTGATGGGTGCAGTGGAGTGGAAAAAGCCAACTCGGGGGAGGGTGTCTTTCTTGTGAACAAGTGGCGATCAAGTCAAGTCTAACTGTAGTCAAGGAAATGGGAATCTGACAGGGAAAGATGGGACCTTGGACAGGGACACACTGTGTAAGGCATGACTCTAAGAAAGCACAAGGACCCTGACTATGTGGAAATGTGCCTCTGTGATGCACCTCTGGGAGGTGAATGCCACCCTACTGAGCTCCTACTCAGCTAATCTAGAGAAGGAAACAGCCCCATCCCCATAAGCACTGCTGGACAGAAAACCCACAAATAAAAAACAGCCTTGAGCCAGTTCAAGAGTTGTCTGGTATCTGCTGCTTCCAGGATAACTGTTCAAGAATGTCTGATGCAAGTGTTGGAATCTGCCCTCCCCTTGCTCCTGGCACGTGAGCCCCATATGAGCACTCTCTCCAAAGGCCTCACAGGAAGAATGATGTGAATCTCCTACATTTAGAGCCAAGAGCTCAGCTTGAGTAACAGGAAAGAGGGAACAAATTTTATGCCTCAGGTAGTGAATATAGAATTCCTGGTGACCAGTTGTTCAATAAATTCCATCATAATCATCCCACATATACCAGACTGACTAGAAGGCTCTCTTAAAGGAAGAATTTCCTAGGATAATGACACAGAATCAACAAGGCAGTTTTGCATTATGTTTTTTCTGAGTGGTGTTCAGGGAAACTTCCACACGGTCTCCTAGGTCATGTGGAATCAGGTCCTGTTAGGACTTCCAGGTTCTTGTCAACTCAGAAGTGAGACCTGAGTCTCTCCCAGCCTGGATGTGGTGCAGTCTCAGCACTGAGACAGAGAGACTCAGAGTTCAGGAGAAAAGAATGCCTATTCCATTCCAGTGTGTTTAATGAGTAGCTTTGTCTTGAAAAGAACAGAGCCCCTAATAGGCCTTTTTGGGTTCTGGAGGCTACACAGAACACATCTTGGAATGCAGGTCTGGCCCACCTGCCAGGTGACATGGAAATTGGCCAGATTTTAGTAGCAGGACCCAAGGCAGGAAAGGTCTCTGCAGCAGGTTTAACCTGCACTGCAAACAGCCTGGCCACATGGGCCAGTGCAGACACAGACAACACCATCAAGCATGCAGACATCATCGCCACTTAGAGAATGCTCCACCATGCAGCCCATTCCAGGATCTTTTCAAAACATTTTCTAAGATTATATTTTGGGACCCAAGATATTTTAAGGAAATTAAATGAATTTAAACCATACAAAACAAATTCTCAGAAACCAAAGGAATTGTATTAGAAAGCGGGTAAAGAAAGTTAGAAAAATATCCAAATATTTAAACACTAAGTAACACACTGCTAAATAAAACTGAGACAAAGAAGAAACAAAAATAGAAACTACGGAAATATTTTGAACTGAAGGAAAACATAGTATATCTAAATTTCTAAGAATCAAAAAAGGGAATCTCATAAATTTACATATGCAATGTTATCTTTTAGTTCAAAATACATTTATAGCTTCTATTTTCAAATAGAAATAAATTTATAGCCCCCAAATTACAGCCGTATTCATGCATTTTAGCAGAGAAGTTTTTAAATCAGTCACCTGGGATGTCGCTCTGAAATACTAGTAAAAGAAAAGCAAATTACACTCAAAACATTTGATCCTTAAAACCGGGAATGTGATGAGCACACATACAGAAAGAAAAACCTGCGTTAGCAGTTTCACAACAGAAAAGTCTGAAAGGGGATGAGCAGAGTGGGTAACTGCTCAGAGCATTGGGAGAAAAGGAAAGTCAAAATAGCAATGATATTATTATAGGCTGTACATATGTGAGCCTCCCATGAGCTTTCACGTGCTCAAAAGCCAAAAATCATGCAGTACCCACTGTTTTACATCCTCCTGATGGTTGGTGAGAGTGAGGCCACTTGGCAAAGGCAGGAAGAAATGTCCTGAAAGACTTTGTGGCAGCAGGTGAGGACACTAGTGTCCTCTCCCAGTACCATAACTTAGCATCCCTATGGCCATGTGGACAGCAAGAAACTTCAGTGGCTGCTCCAAAAATGATGTGGCAGCCACTCGCTAAACAGTCTGTGGGGCCCAAGCGCCCTAAGTTGGGGAGGAAGGAATAGGCTCTGGGAGGCATCCTGAAGGGCCCTGGCCCTGTTCACACAGAAGAGGAGCCCATGCCTACAAGTAAGGATCCACGGCCTCTTCTTCAAAGGCTCTCCAGCCATCACCTACTGAGTCTGACTGCTGGGGATGCATCCCCTAAAACTTCAGCTGCTTACGCTGCACTGAGAAGCTGAGCTTCCTTATGAGGTTTGTTTTTGGGGCCAGCACACTGTGCAGGGTCCCAGTGGGTGTCCTGCTCACAGGAGGATGTACAGTGTCTCCAGGCTCCCAACTGGTGACTGTGATAGCAAAATGGTCAGAATTTTTATTGGATTTGTGTGCCCTCTTTGTTAATATGTGTAAAAATATACCCTGAAGAATTGTCATTTATTTCATGTGCTACAAACCACTTGCTATAAACCACTTTTTCCTTTTAAATTTGGTCTGTCTGGTTAAGAATATAAATGTAATCTCACTTGCCATGGAATCCGTTATCTTGGAATAGAAAATCATCTCTAACGCAACGTTCTTAATCAAAATCAATAAAAGGATGATTTTATCCTGTTGATTCAAACATCATTTTACTTTATTCCTACCAAGCCATGACACAGAACTGGCATACTCAGTATTAAAGAATATTAAAATATTCTTAAAGCACACCTTTAAACAGACAATACTGAAAGCAAATATTTTCTATACCATTACTAACAGAATGTAGAAATCAGATTCATATTCATGTACAAACCACTAATTGTAAAAAAAATGCATTCATTTATCATTTGAAAACATTTTTCTTATGATGACTACATAGTACTAACATAGTCATCTCTAAAACCTTATTTCAGTAAAGAAATGAAAGGAACCTTTGTTCCCGGGTACAATGAGTGATATAAGAATGGAAAGTCCAAAACAACCGCTGCAAAATTTATGAAAAATTTAAAAGAATAAAAAGGCTAAAGTTACATAATATTTACTTCAGAAAGTAGTGAAAGGGGAGTAGATGATTTACATTCCAGGACAATAAATACCCTTTGTCATTGAGCTGACGCTCACCTGACTTTTCGTCCTCCTGCTGTATCTGCCAAGTTTGCATGTGGACACAAGCCCTGAGTTGGCACAGGCAGAGGAACTCTCCTGGGAAAGAGAATGCAGCTGAGCCTCAGGAGTTGCACAGGACAGCATCTCTACATGGCCCGTGTTCTCCACAGGATATTTGCTGAGGTCTGAGTCATCAGGCTGGCTGGGGTTGCTGGGCTAGAAAGACATAAAAGTCCCACAGACTCACCATGTTCCCCCAATCCCCAAGGCTGCACAGAGCATCCCGAATACCTGCCTGAATCATGAACTTCGGTCTCCATCCCCACTGCCACCCTGCTGGTGTAGGCCCTGCTGGGTCTTCTGCTCAGAATGTCAGTGCCTGTGACATCTCCAGACCCAACCAGAGGTCTCTGCTAGACCTCCTCTAGGGGCAGAATGAGCTCAGAAGCTCCTTCTCCTCAGCTCTGTTGGGTTGACTAGGACTGAGTGACAGGGACTTCACTAGTGCAACCTTTGGTGATTACAGACCTAAAGCCCTTCTCAAGGCACCACTTTCCCATGAAACTTGTAGAGGTGTTGGCTCCACCCCGGGAACCTGGGAGCGGTGACTTCAACTCTGTGGTTCTTCACAAGAAACACATCAGCCCTCCTTCTGGGTCCACATAATGAACTGCCAATCCCACCACCATCCACATCTCTACCCACCATAGGCCAAGAGAGTTTAATTGAAGCTGCATTCCCTCATGCTCATAGCCCAGCAGTCTGCCTAATCTTAAATTCTTAACTCTGGGAAATGAAAAACTTTATACCATTCTGTACTTTCCCAGTCGTGTATGGAAAAATTCCATGTGTACATTTTTTAGTATGTGCTCTTTATTTTCAAAACCAGAAGTTGAAATTTCAAGAACTGTTTCTTCCTATCAGCAAGAAGTAATTGAGCCTAATCAGAGGTTTAGCATTAGGATCTTGTATCTGCTATGAAGTTACCATACCAGCTTGACACTCAAAAGCCAAAATTTTTTACTGATTTCCCCCAGCCAACCCCTCTGAGAATAACTAGTATACAATGCTGTATCCAGTACCTTATGGAGTGGGAATTAAGTGGGAAGTAGAAGAAGTTAGAAAGGAAAAATATTTATTTTAATTATAACGAGGCTGGGCATGGCTGCTTACACCTATAATCCCAGAACTTTGAGAGGCCGAGGTGGGCGAATCACCTGAGGTCAGGAGTTTGAGCCCAGTCTGGCCCACGTGGTGAAACCCCGTCTCTATTAAAAACACAGCGTGGTGTTGTGTGCCTGTAATCCCAGCTACTCAGGAGGCTGAGGCAGGAGAATCGCTTGAACCTGGGAGGCGAAGGTTGCAGTGAGCCGAGATTGTCTCAACATGCTCCAGCCTGGGTGACAGAGTGAGACTCTGTCTCAAAAATAAATAAATAAATAAATAAATAAACAAACATAAATATAAATATAATGAAACATCATAAAATATAGCAAAAGCTGTTAAACCCCAAGATATATTCAACATGTGTCAGTGGTCTGGCTATTTTGCTGATTATGTTTAATTAACTAATGTATGCAAGGCAGGCAGAGTTGGGAGGTGCTTTCATTCTCCTCTCCCTTCCACTCTGCTTCTTTACTCACAGGACACTTGCTCCCTCCTTGTCTCTTATTACTTATGAGAGCCAAGGCTGTTACAGGTGACAGGGACATAAACTGCTGGTATCTGCAGTGTAGCTGACACACACATTGTCCAGTGTCTTCAGCAAGAAATTATTTCCTGGTTCCCCAGCATCTTTCTCTTACACAGACTCAGAGACCCTGCTGAGCTGCTCCGCAGAGAAGCAGTGCATGTGGGCAGCTGGGTCACCCCAGCAGAAAGGTTTGTGTTTGGGGCTGTACCACCATGGGAAGGATATGTGTACGCTGCATGTAATAACAAATGCCAGCATCTTCAGCCTCCACCCTGTTGATTTTAAGCATAAAGTCTGTTCCTGCCCCTCTTGCTGCCACTGAACCTGTCTGGGGCCCCAGAAAACCAGTTGGAAACCAAATAGAATAGGAGATGTGGAGGCTTCCCTGGCCCCAGCAGGATCTGACTCAAGTAGGCAGTGCCATTACTAACCAGGAGCCTCTGCCTATATAACTACCCAAGGGGTTCACTTGGCCCTCTGCCTAGACAGAGCCAATTCATCAAGACAGCGGAATTGCAATAAAGAAAGAGTAATTTACACAGAGCCGGCTGTGCAGGAGCCTGGAGTTTTATTATTACTCAAATCAGTCTCCCCGAGCATTCGGGAAGCAGAGTTTTTAAGGATAACTTGGTGGGTGGGGGACCCAGTGAGCCAGGAATGCTGATTGGTCAGAGATGAAATCAAGGGGATTTTGTAACTGTCTTCTCGTGCTGAATCAGTTCCTGGGTTGAGGGCCCCACAATATCAGATCAGCCAGTTTACTGATCTCGATGGTTCCAGCTGAAGTGCAGGGTCTGCAAAATATCTCAAGCACTGATCTTGGGAGCAGTTTAGGAAGGGTCAGAATCTCGTAGCCTCCAGCCGCATGACTCCTAAACCCTAATTTCTAATCTTGTGGCTAATGTTAGTCCTACAAAGGCAATCTAGTCCCTAGACAAGAAGGAGGTCTGCTTTGGGAAAGGACTGTTACTGTCTTTGTTTAAACTATAAGCTAAGTTTCTCCCAAAGTTAGTTCAGCCTACAACCAAGAATGAACAAGGACAGTTTGGAGGCTAGAAGTAAGATGGAGTTGATTAGTTAGACCTCTTTCACTATCTGTCATAATTTTGCAAAGGCGGTTTCAACTGGACCTGCATAGGCCAGCTCTCTAGGGGTGATGGGTCAATAGAGTGGAGTCTTGATCACCACAATATCCCCACAGGATCTTGAAATAATGAGAGAGATATACAAGGTTACACACAGCAAACTTTATGTGTCATTTTCATAGTTGTTCATTTGTTGTTTATTTCAGTCTATACAATGTTTTTGTAATTTTGATTCATAGGCCAAACATATTTAATTTCACAAAAGAACCCAAAGGATGCAAGGCACAAAAGGGCGTACAGAATTCTCTTACATCCTCTTTCTCTTTCTAAATCAGATTATTCCCTTGAGCTCAGGTCCTTGGTTCTTCTGGACTTTTCCTCACTCTCACGGATCTAAACATCACATGCTCCATCCTAGAGCACAAGATGTGCACATCTAACACATGGACAGAACACACATGGGAGGCAGTGGGGCCCTCAGAGCTCCCCTTTTCACCCCATTCTCCCCTCTCATCTCCGTCTTTTCTTACCAGGGACCCAGAGCATTAGCAGCCCCAGAGCTGAGTAAGAAACCTCATTGTGAGAAGGTGAAGGAACTAAGGAGTCCTGATCAGTCAAACCAGGGTTAGAGCTGAGCTTTTATCTTAGACTCACAAGGGAAAGTACTCCCTGGGGGACGGTATGCAAATCCCCTGGTGGGTGCATTTATATGGAAAGAGCCTTGGGGAACTGGCCTATGAGCAAAATAACTTAAATATCTTCTCTGTCTGGAGGGAAGCCAACAGGCATAAAATTAATGGTGCCTAGTTGAAAGAAATTTAAGTATTTCCTTTTATCTTCTCTAACAGATTTCTTGTTTCTTAATACTTCTCCAGTGCATTTTTCAAGTCTCCTTTATACAGTTGAGTTTCCATAAATATTTTGATGATTCTTATCTCTTGGTTCATATTTGTTTGATAGAGTTCAGATTTGCTCTTTTAAAAGTTCTTAATTGATATTAAACACATAGTGTAGAAATGTTAAATGTGCAACTGAATAAAGTTTTATGTATATTCTGCATCCAGATGAAATGGTAGAATATTTCAACTTCTCCAGATTCTTCTGTCATAAACCTTCCCTTCAACAGGGGCTCCTTTATCCCAACCAAGGTAACTGGCATTTTGACAGCTATCACCGTGGTTTGGTTTTCCCTGGACTACAGCCTCCTGCAAATTGAAATGGACACTTCGTTTAGTTGATTCTAGCTTCTTTCATGTTTCTTTGCTATTTTTGAGGTCTTCATTTCTTCCTGTGATCTAAGTTACTATCTGCTGTTATTTCCTCTGATTCTGAAGAATTTCCTCTTGAATTTTTTGTAAAGCATGTCTGCAAATAATTTCTCTTTACTTTAAACAAGAAAAGTTTTCACTTTGCCTTTATTTTGTAAGCATACCATCACTGGATATTGAATGCTTGATTGAATGCTTTTTTTTTTTTTTTTAGCATTTAAATTTGTAATTCTATTGTCTTCTGAAGCAGAAGCAGCCGCAAATAAACCTCTCAAACACCGAACAGGGAAGGAAGTGGTAATTCTATTTGGCCAGGAGTTACGGTAGGCAGATGCCTCAACTGAGGTCCCTGACAAAGAAAACCTTGGCCCTTTTAAAGACTCACAGTCTGAGAGGTGCACATGTCAGAGGATCAAGAGCACGCGGGACGTGACTAGGTGGGGGTCTGAGCAGTTGAGCAACAACAATGCCTTCCGGGAAAAATTCCTCCATACCGTGTCCATGATCTATAGGTAGGATTGCGGTTAGCAGCAGGGGTTTAATACTTAACCTGGCCGGGGGTACCAACCGGTCCTTCCACTGACCTCCTCTGGCTGACTTTTAACTTCTCCTTTTGAAATGCAATGTAGAGGGCTTAAGGGAAAGTGGCCTTAGAAGCTTAAGAGGAAGGGGTCTCCTTTCTCATTCTAGCCTCCATGTGTCCTGAGGAAAAGTTAGATGAAGGCCTTATTATTGTCCCTCTGTATACAGGGAGCCACTTTTTTTCTGGATGCGTTTGAGATTTTCTCTTTGTCTTTGTCTTTGGTTCTGCAATTTTACTATAATTATGAATAGAATAATATAATATGAGTATCATCGTGATTAGCCTGAATAAGTACTATTGATTTTTCAATCTACAGACTAATGTGTTTCATTGCTTCTGAAAGTTTTTGCCATTATCATCAGGACTCTCAGATATGCCATCTCCCAGAGATCTTCTCTGTATGGTTCCCAGCTTTTCACTCCGTTGTGTTGCTGCATGTTCTTAGTTGGACTCTTAGTCCTTACAGGGCTATTTGCCTACTTAGATAGCTTTCAAATTGTTGCTGTTTGTGGGGTAAGAAGCACTGGTATTGTCTACACAATCATCTTGTTGACATCACTGCCCCAGGACATTATTTTAATGATGATATTTGGACTTGGCCTTGACACTATAATGGACTAATACTTGACATGTTGGGGTAAGCATTCGGGCATTTAACATGTGGAAAGGATGCAGGTTGTCTTAGCCAGTGGATGGATTCTTGTCAGTTACATTGACGAGAATCAGTATAACTGGGATCTGCACTCTCCTCCCATTGAACCTTCTGTCCTGTGCTTTCTCCCATTGAATCTTGATGGTAATGTGTCTGTGGTAGAATTAACACTATTTGTCTTCTGAG
This sequence comes from Cebus imitator, assembly GCF_001604975.1. NCBI lineage: Eukaryota > Metazoa > Chordata > Mammalia > Primates > Cebidae > Cebus > Cebus imitator. The sequence continues at coordinate 468,595 of NW_016107537.1, forward strand.
GCTATAAGAGGTCATTGAGGCTGCATAACTTCAGCCTCATATTCTTGCAGAAGTGTAGAGGGAGCCAAGCAGTCACATGGATAGGCAAACCGTCCAAGCTGAGATCCGGCCAACTTCCAGCCAACTCCCGGCATCCACCACCTTTGAGATGACTTCTACTCCACTCGTCATCTGACTACATCCATAAAGAAACCCTGGCAGGAACCTGGGTGAGCCCAGGCAACATCTAGAACCGTAGAGATGATAGGCAAATGATAGCAGTTCTCATATGCCATTACATTTGGGGGTGATTTGTTTTGTATATACTACCTATGTTGTACAGGACTGAGCGTAGAAAGTTAGCACCAAGACAAAAGTATGCCAGATTGCAGGGTCATTTATTATGCCGGCGACCACAGAGGACTCACATCTCTCCAACCTGTGGTGTCGAAAGGAGGGTGCCAAGACTTTTTATACCCGAAAAACCACCTTGGGAATGGGGGTGAGGAGCAGGGATGGGGATGAAAAGGTTTCAGACATTCCAAGGGCCAGGGGATTCTGTGATTCACCTCCTGGGCAGAGACGAGGGTGGGGGTCTCCAGACATTCCAAGGGCCAGAGGACTTTTGTCATTGTGTTTGTTACTTCAGTGGTTTACAGAAGTCAAGATAAGCATTTGTTTACACATTATCTGGGTGGTGATAGAAGTCACAGATCTTAGTTCCTTACTACAAGTCACAGGAGCCAGGATGGAATTAGCCTGGGCTGCTTATTTTAGTTATTACCAGTGAGCAAAGGCTAGCAATTCTGGCACAATATCACACCTAGAATACCAACTTTTAAATACACAAGCCATACAGAAGTAGTAAGTCATCTATTGATGGTAAGTGAACCTGGGTAAACTGTATATTTCAATACCAAAGCCTATAGTAAATTACAGGAATAATATTTTATTGGTATAGGGTAAAACAAATAAGCCAGTCAATTAATTAGAGAATCTAAATGAGATCCACACATATGTAGTCACCCAATTAATAATAAAATCCTATAGTCATTGTCTGTATGCACTTGTGCTGCAAAAATAAATAAATAAATAAATAAATACCTTAGACTGAGTAAATTATAAACAGCAGAAATTTATTTGTACAGAAGTTTGAAGGCTGGGAAGTCCAAGGTCAAGGCATCAGCAATCTAGGTGTCTGGTGATTGAGGACTGCTCCTGCTTCCTAGATGGCGTCTATGGCTGTGTCTTCATATGGTGGAGGTGGAAGGGCAAAAGGGGCAACTGTGTGTGAAGTCACCTTCATTAGACTTTAGTACCTTTCCATAGAGTAGAGTCTTTATGACCTAATCACCTCCCAAAAGTTCCTTCTATTAATACTTTTGCATTGGGAATTAAGTTTCATTACAAATTTAGGAGGGGACACAGATAATTCAAATCACAGCAGCAACTTAGTAGAAAGCTGTATATAATAAGTGAATGGCATTGAATCAATTTCATATACATATTATATCAAATGAATTTTAGCCTCTGCATTTTATCTCTACACTGATGCAAATATCAATTCTAAATAAATCATAAACTGAAGTATAAAAGGCAAACAAAAACATGTAGAAAATAACATAGAAGCATTGCTGATGACCATAGATAAAGAGAAAGATTTCTTAAAAAAGACTCGCATGGCACAAAGCACAAAGGAAAGTATGAGTCAATGAGATGCCATTCAAACAATTCCATTTTCATAAGTTTTAAACAAATATGCTTTAAAATATTGTTTGATCAGTACTTATAGAAGAAATAGAGAAGAAAGTCAAGTTATAAAGAATATAGAGAGATTCAGGCAAGATAGCTGACTAGATGCAGCAGGGTGAATCGGCTGCCACCAAGAAGCCCAGGAGGACAGACACACTCCTAACAGATCTTCAGAGGGAAGGCACAGAGAGTGGATGGAGGGAAGACACAGAAGCTGGGATGAAACGAGTGGAAGACAGGAACGCTGCATGGGGATACCACGCACTAGGATTCCTTCTTGGTACCCAATGACTCCCAGGGAACAGGTGAATTGAACAGGCAAGAAGCAACCCCCTCTCCTTACAGGTCTCTGGAATCCCAGCAGGAGGAGACCCTCTACCACCATAGACACTTGAGTTGTCGGGGAGAGATGCTTAGAGAAGTGGTAGGGGAAGCACACCTGCTGGTGTGGAACCCAGGGGCAGGGGTTGGTGCTGCAGTGTCTGTAGCAGAGCAAGGCCAGGGACTCCCATCCCTCTAGGCTCTACTTGCTTCCGTAGGAGACATTACCCCTAAGGGAACTGTTGGACCTGAACTCTGCAGGGCGGTCTTGCCCATCAGGTGAGGCCAGTTCGACCTGAGCATCCCTTGATCTGCTGGCCTCTCCCTCTGTGGCCCAGCCTGGCTGCGCCTGCTTGCTTTACATCCTGGGTGCCCTGCGGGCCCGCATCAAAGCTCCTGCACTGGCAGACCATGACTGACTGAGGAGAGCTCCAGAGCAGTGGCCCCTGCACCAGCCTGTCCTCTCCCTCCCATACTGCAGCTTCCTCCGGCCCACAGCCCCCACATCATTTTCCCAGTGCATGTTCACATGAATAGATTTTGCCCTCCCTGTTCCACCAGCATGCGAGTGTGCGTGCACCCCATGCTGCCACTGCTTCAGACAAAAGTGAACTCTGCTCCCACCTACCCACCATACCACCATTGCAGTCAGAGTCTTAACAGGCACAGAACCCTCTGTACCAGCCCATTCCAGCTCCCCATCCTGGTGCCAACACTGCCGCCAGAGTGCAACTGGGCATGGAGAACGGTGGACCCTCCCCAACCTTGAGCAGCCATCCCTGTTTGCCTGAGGCTGCACAGAGGGCGCACACAGATCTGAGCCTGTCAGTTCCCTGCTCAAAACTATACCATTACATAGAAATTAAATAACCTGTCCCTGAATTAATTTGGGGTAAATACTGAAATTAAGAAGAAATCAAGAAGTTCTTTGAAACTAATGAGAACAAAGATACAACATACCAGAATCTCTGGAACAGAGTTAAGGCAGTGTTAAGAGAGAAAAAAAATGCCCGCATGAAAAAGTTAGAAAGATCTCAATTTTAAAACCTGACATCGCAACTAAAATAACTAGAGAAGGAAGAGCAAACCAACTTCAAAGCTAGCAGAAGACAAGAAATGATCAAAATCAGAGTTGAACTGAAGTAGATTGAGACACAAAAAACCTTCAAAAGGTCAAGGAATCCAGCAGATAGTTTTTTGAAAAAAATTAATAAAATAGCCAGCTAGACTAATGAAGAAAAAATAAGAGAAGATTCCAATAAGCACAATTAGCAATGACAAAGGGGATATTACTACTGACCCCACAGAAATACAAATAACCCCCAGAGAATGTTATGAACACCTCTACGCACACAAACTAGAAAATCTAGAAGAAACGGATGAATTCCTAGACACATACATCCTCCCAATACTGAACCAGGAAGAAGCTGAATTCCTGAATAGACCAATAACGAGCTCCAAAATTCAATCTGTAATAAATAGCCTACCAAAAAAAAAAAGCCCAGGACAAGATGGATTCACAGCAAAATTGTACCAGACATTCCAAGAAGAGCTTGTATCATTTCTACTAAAACTATTCCAAAAATTGAGGAGTGACTCATACCCAACTCATTCTATGAGGCCAAAATCATCCTGATACCAAAACCTGGCAGAGACAGAACACAAAAAGAAAAGTACAGGCCAGCCCAATATCCTTGATGAACACTGATGCAAAAATCTTCAACAAAATTCTGGCAAACCAAATCCAGCAGCACATCAAAAAGCTTATCCACCACAATCGAATAAGTTTTATCCCTGGGATGCAGGGTTGGTTCAACATATGCAGAATTAATTAATGTGATTTATCACATAAACAGAACTAAAGACAAAAGTCACATGATTATGTCAATAGATGCAGAAAAGGCTTTCTATAAATTAAACACCCTTCATGTTAAAAACTCTCAATTAACTGGGTATTAAAGGAACATACCTCAAAATGATAAGATCCTTCTATGACAAACCCACAGCCAACATCATACTGAAGGGGCAAAAGCTGAAAGCATTCACCTTAAAAACTGACACAAGACAAGGATGCTCTCTCACCACTCCTATTCAGCATAGTAGTGGAAGTCCCGGCCAGGGCAATCACGCAAGAGAAACAAATAAAGATCCTCCATATAGGAAGCAAGGAAATAAAACTATTTCTGTTTGCAAATGTCATAATCCTATCTCTAGAAAACCCCACAGTTTCAATCTAAAAGCTCCTTAAGCTAATCAGCAACTTCAGCAAGGTCTCAGGACACAAAATCAATGTACAAAAATCACTAACATTCCTAAACACCAACAATAGTCAAGCCAAGAGCCAAACCAGGGGCGAACTCCCGCTTGCAATTGCCACAAAAAGAATAAAATACCAAGGGATACAACTGACCAGGGAGGCAAAAGATTTCTACAAGATGAAACAGTTTTATTATTAAGTAAAAATTTCTGCAGACAGTTCACCTTTAAATACCTGAAGCAGAGCTGGAGTGCTCCCACCGCCCTCCTATGTCACTAAGAGAGGAACCGAGGCTCCCAGCCACAGCCAGCACTGACTGACAGGCAGGTGGGTGAGGCCAGCAGGAAAACTGCCCACTCCACTGACCCAGCTGACTGCAGCTACATGAGGAAGCTCAGGACAGGCAACAGAAAAACCTCCCAGTCAGCCCATAGAATCACAACAAATAATTATTGTTTTAATCATTTACATTTTGGAGTGTTCTGATATCCTGCAAGAAAATGAAAAAAATCAACAAATCAGGCCATGTAAAGCACTTGTCTAGGAAACAGCTTGGTTTCACTCCTCTTTGCCTCTCCTCCTCTGTACATCTTATTTAAATTTGAGGAAATAACTCTGCCCTGACCCGGACTTAACAGATCAGAGATCACAAACTCTGAAAACATAGACATCTGCAATGTGAACCTTTCACACTCTCAGATTGCACCCCTTGTGGGAAGCAGGTGCACGAAAGAAGCATCATCCACCCAGAAAGAGTAATTTCGTTTGACGACCTGTCACTGTGAGAGGCTGGCTGAAATGCTGCTGGCAGTAAAACACCCCAATGTCTTCGGCTTCCACCCCATGGATAGAGAAAGAGAAGTAAAAGCCAGAGCCACTTCCCCGGAACCGGGAAGGGGTTCCAGCAGCCCGGGCAGAAGCTCCAAAGAAGAGCAGCCTGGGAGCCTCCTGCGGTCTCTGTTGGTACCAGGCTATGGAGGTGCCTACATCTGTGCTGCTTCTACAGGTGATGGAGACAAAGTCACCTCGAGTTGCTTCCAAGGTCTCTGGAGACTGAGTCAGGACAATCTGCCCACTGCAGCCTGCAAAGACATCCCATCCAGGCAGCACAATGCATTACTTTCCCAAAGGATTATAAGAAACTTGCCCCATTAAAAGGCTCATGCCATGCTTAAACATGACAGAAATTAGCACCCCAGAACCTTGCCACCGTTTCCTGTGTACATTCCACATAGAAATGGCTGGGGAGGTGTCCTCAGGACCAGGGCAGCTATGAGAGGGGATATGGCACGGTGCAGCCCCACCCTCACGAGCCAATGGGCAGGTCCATACTTCTCAGCCTGACCAGTGCCCTGGGGAGCCTCTCAGGTGAGGTGGACATGGGATGGGAGCAGGGACAGAGGTCCTCTGAGAGGCAGAGGACAGGTTCAAGGCTGTGGGCACCTCTGCCTCATGGTTAGCCTTGAGCTCTCTACCTTGGTTTCCTAATGAGAATTAAGGCATATCACCCTCCATGTCACACTAATTTCCAATTTGAGCTCATTATCCCTGTGTCAAGGGCTAAAGCCCCTGCATGGTCTGCAGTGGGAAATGCACTCACCCTGAAAGCCCATCACCAGGAGGCAGAGGAACAGGGCCAGGAAGCACATCTTGGAGTGTCCTGGGATCCGTTCCTTCTGGACCTAAGAGCAAGGGGTATGTGGTTAGGCAGGTAGTTCCTGTCAGCTGCTCTAGAAGCAGGGCCCATGCCCCCAGGGTTAAATAAACACAGGTTTTCATGTAGTTAATTTGCATGTCTGATGGCCTGTACCAGAGCCCCTCTCCAGGAGGCTCACTTTATCGGCAGCTGCCAGGAGGTGGTGGAGCTGATGGGGGTGCCTTAGGTTCCACAGAGATTGAGGCTGTACTGAGCAGGGCTGAGATATTACCCTGTTCACAGAGCTCCTCTCCAGAGGCTGGAACAGAGGTCACCTCAGTGTCAGCAAGATGCCTGCAGCAAGATCACTGGACATTCTATTCTTATGGAGATGGGCCTTGTTCTGCTTTATGCTCTAAGTAGATGCCAAGGTAACAGCTGCTCTGAGCCCAGATGAGACAGTTAAAGATCCCAGGAGCACCCAGCTCTTCTGTGTTCATAGGGAGCCTCTTGGCCCCTCTGGCCTACTCCATCATGGGAATCTGTTAGGAGGCAGATCCAAAAAGTGGGAGGGAAGTGGGTCTTCCTAACAGCTGTCAGCAGTAGCTGAGGCCAGGGGAAGGGCAGGTGGCCAACACTTGATTTTTGTGTCCCAATTCTGAAGACAATTGAATAGGATTACTCTCATCTAGTGAGTCAAGGCATTCTAGAAAATTGATTGTTATGCACTGAAAAATATTACAAAATGCCTCCTGAACGTAACTAAAAAATATGCAAAGTAAATGATAGTCATTTCTATACTTTGGACAATTTGTCATCTCACTCAGCCTACACCAAGTATTCTTCCCTAGTGAGTAGAAGGGGAAAATAGTAAACTAAGGTGGATCCTATCTGGGTCAGAAGCCATCCAAACTCTCCATGAGGGCTGAAAACACAGGCCCCTGAAGACAATTGGAGGCCCAGAGAACCACAGCCCCGACTATGCTCTGTAGAGACAGCTTCTTCCAGATGGTTAAGGGCTGTCTGTGGCTGTGTCCTTCCTTCTACATGATAATGTGGGACAGAGCAGGTATTTAAGCAAACCCTGAGCAAGGCCATCCTATATGTGCCCCTTTGACCTGGACATAAAAGGCACTGGATTCCCTTAGGAAGTGAAATGACTTGTGATCATGAGAAACAGGAAAAGAAAGGGGGATGAGGAGAGAGAGGCTGTTGTGTGAGTGTGCACAGAAACAGTATTTTAACAGTTTAATACGCTGAGTATGACCCCAAAATGTCAGATTCTCTTCATTGGAACGTATTCATGTCTTTATTATTTGTAAAAAGCACCTTTACACATGTAAATTAAGGATATTAACATGAGAAGATTATCTGGATTAACCACGTGGGCCCCAACTACAATGACAAGTGTCCTTATAAGAGAGGGAGAGAGAGATTTAACACAGGCAGAAGAGAAGGCCATGTGACCACAGAGACAGAGACTGGAGTGATGTGTCCATAGCCAAGGAAAGCTGCAGCCACCAGACACTGGAAGAGGCCAGAACAGACTCTCCCTATGTCAGGCCTCCAAGTCCAAGCTTGGCCATATAGCTTTGGTGACCTGCATGTACACCTCTGGATGGTCTCCAGGAGCCAGAAAGTCTGAAGTAACTGGATGGCCACAAAGACAAGTGAAACAACTAGTTCCTGCCTCAACTGATTGCTCTCACCCTGCAACCTTCAACCATTGTTCCTGCTCAGCCTTCCAAAAACCTCCCCACTCTAGACATTAGGTTTCTCAAGACCCCCGCCCCTGTAACTATGTAATTTACCACACCCTTCCCTTTGCTTGAAACCAATACCCCCTACAATTATGATCATGCCTGTTTGTAATAGAAGACCACTACCTTTATGACCATGCATCCTGTGACACCTTCCCCTCCCTAAAATAGATTACCACATTTAACTAAGCATTTGCCCCAACCTATATAACCAATCCCCTTTCCTAATCCCCTTGCCTAACTCCTCTTTTAGACTTGGCCTGCTTGCACCCAAGCATGAAATAAAGCAGCCTTATTGCCCACATGAAGCCTGCCTATTGGTCTCTTCACACAAGCAACGTGCCTAACACTTGGTGCTGAAACCCGGGATGGAGGAACTCCTACGGGAGACCAAACTGCCTGCCCCTGCTCTTTTTGTGCTCCCTCTGTGAAGATACCTACCTACGACCTGGATTCATCAGACCAGCCCACAGACCCACTCACCATCCTCAGACCAGGTAAGTAGTTTGCCTCAACTCTCTTCTTTAGCCCTTCTCTCTACCTGTCAGCCTCCTTCTCCTTTCAGTTTCATTTTCCTCTTCCTTTTAGCAGAGACAAGAAAGATAACTTTCTGTGAAGTTCATGACCAGAAAAAAGTCCCACATGGGTCATGGAACCAGGAAGACAGTCTTCCCTCAGTGACTGATCATTGTGGAGACGTCTGTTCTGGTCATTCACTCCCAGTCGTACGTGATGGATCAACGCGGGTGACTCCCCCGTTGACCAGTTCATCCCAGGTACAGACCAAGTTTTAGTCTGGGATGACTGCTAAACTGCTTGGTCATGCATTCACTTTCCTTGTCTCCGTCACTCTTCTTTAATTACAGGCAACCTCCCACCCTGCATTCCTCCCTCCTCTCCCTCAGCCTGCATTCTAAAAAACCTCAAACCTCTCCAGCTATCACCTGACCTGAAACCTAAGTATCTGATTTTCTTCTGCAATACCACTTGGCCACAATATAAATTGGACAATGGCTCTAAGTGGCCAGAAAATGACACTTTCAATTTTTCTATTCTGCAAGACCTAGACAATTTTTGTCAACAAATGGACAAATGATCTAAAATTCCCTATGTCCAGGCAATTTTTTACATTCTAATCCCTCCCTAATCTCTGTTCTCCATGTAACCCATGTCAAATTTTTCTTCTCTCCCTTCCATCTACGCCTCCTACCTCCACCAGTGAGTCAGAATCTTCCTTGTCCGTCAACCCTCCAGACCTTTCTCCTTCCTGCCTGTCTGAACCAGATCCCAATCTAAGCCCTAACCCCTACCCAGAGCCTCCCCTTTCCTCCTCTGCCCACAACTCACCTCCTTATGCCCCTCCTGTCACCTCCCCACCTCATACCCAGGCAGGCTTGCAGTTTGGTCCTGCAGCAACTCCTCCGCCCCTTCCCAACAATTCCCCCTTCAAGAGATGTCTGGAGCCTGAGGCATAGTTAGGGTGCACGTTTCTTTCTCTTTATCTGACCTTTCCCAAATCAGCCAAAGGTTAGGCTCCATTTTGTCTAATCCTCCAATACTTAACCCCGTCCTATAATCTCACCCGGAGTAACTTAAATGCCATCCTTACTTCTACTCTCACCCCTGAAAAATGTTTATCACCCAATCGGCCCCTAACATTAAAAAAGCCACAGAAATAAAAATTTGGCCCTCAAACCCCACAACAGGAATTAGTCAACCTCGCCTTCAGGTGTTCAGTAATACAGAAAAAGCTGCCTAGCAGTAGTGCATCTCAGAGCTACAAATGCTTGCCTCTGCTGTAAGACAAACCCCAGCCACACTACCTGCTACAAAGGCATCAAAGTGCCCAGACTGTGGCGTCCACCCTCCAGACCTTGCTTCAAGTGTTGGAAACCTGGCCACTGAGCCAAGGAATGCCAGCAGCCCAGGATTCCTTCTAAACCCTGCCCTGTCTTGTGGGCTCCCACTGGAATTTGGAGTGTCTGACTCATGATGATGCTCCTCAGCTTGATGGCTAAAGACTGACGCTGCCCGAACATCTCGGAGGCCCCCTGGACCATCATGGACACTGAGCTTTGGGTAACTCCCATAGTGGAGGGTAAGTCTATCCCCTTCTTAATCAATATGTTGGCCACCCACTCCATGCGAACCTATCTCTTTGGCCTCCATAACTGTTGTGGGAATTGACGGCAAGGCCTCCAGGCCTGCCAAACTCCCCAAGTCTAGGCTCAATTAGGCCAGCATTCCTTTCCACATTTTTTCCTAATCATCTCCACTTATCCAGTTCCCCTGTTAGGCCAAGATAGCCTAACAAAATTGTCTGCCTCCTTAACCATTCCTGGGCTACAGCCACACCTCATTGCCACCCTCCTCCCTGAACCCTCAAGAGCTCTCATTATGTCCCCCTACCTTAACCCTAGGATGTGGGTCACCACCTCCCCAGCCATCCTACAGTGCCAAACCCCTATACTCTCCCCAACTTCTCTGAAACTCACCCGAATTCCTAAGGAAACTTAAATGCCCTGCTCCTATCTTGCTGCATCACCCTCTTCCTTCATTCTGTGTGCCAAGGCATTTCCTGGTTCCACCCCTGGCTGCCACCCTTAACTCTCTTCTAAAGTAAATAAATAACCTTCTTTTCCATGGTACCCTGTGTAATTTCTGTGCCTATTCCTCCTGCTCCCTTGGCTGCCCCACATAATTGCACCTATTATTTACCTGTACAAAATCTTTAATTTAACCCATTCTTTGCTATACCAATCCAACCCAACCCTTTTCCTTATACACTGATGAAATTCAGGGTTGTGCAGTTGGAGTTCTTACACAAGAGCCATGTCCAAATCTATTCGCACTCACGCGTGCTCTCACCCTGGCAAAAGAGCTAAAAGTCAACATCTACACTAACTTCAAATATGCTTTTCATATCCTCCATCACCATGCTGCCAACTGGGCAGAAAGGGGCTTTCTCACTACACAAAAATATTCCATTATTAATGCTTCTTTAATAAAAGCTCTCCTTAAAGCTGCCCTTCTCCCAGCCAAGGCCAGAGTCGTCCACTGTAAAGGACACCAAAAAACTTTAGATCCCATTGCCCAAGGAAATGCTTATGCAGATGAGACAAATAAAAAGCTAGCAAATGTACCAATATCCGCCCCCAGCAGACAATATTTTTTTTTTCAACAATTACTCCTACTTATTCTCCTTCTGAATCTTTAACTTACCAGTCATTTCCCACTCAAGGCAATGGGTTTCTGGATCAGGGAAAATTTCTCCTTCCTGCCTTGCAAGTCCACTCTATCCTTTCTTCCTTTCATAATTACGTTCATGTGGGATATAAGCCTTTGGCCCATCTCTTAGAAATTCTTATCTCCTTCCCTTCATGGAGGTACATCCTTAAATAATTGCATCTCAGTGCTCCATGTGCCACTCTACCAGCCCCTGGGGATTTTTAAGACCCTGTCCTTTTCCCACTCACCGAGCACAGGGATTTATCCCCATGCAAGATTGGCAAATTGAATTTACTCATATGCCTCATGTCAGAAAATTCAAATATCTTCTTGTATGGGCGAATGCCTTTACAGAGCGGATTGAAGCCTTCCCTACTGGAACAGAAAAGGCCACTGCTGTTATTTCTTGTCTGTTAAATGATATCATTTTCTGATTTGGCCTGCCTACTTCCACACAATCTGAAAATTGCCCTGCTTTCATTAGTCAAATCATCCAAGCAGTCTCTCAGAGCCTTAGCATTTAGTGGAAACTCCATGCCCCTTAACTGCCATCAGTCATCAGGAAAAGTAGAAAAAGTTAATGTGTTCTAAAAACACATCTTACCAAACTCACCCTTCAACCAAAGAAGGACTGGGTATCCCTTCTACGTATTGCTCTTCTCCAAATTCATGCCACGCCCCAGGAAACCAAAGGATACAGCCCCTTTGAACTCCTATATGGTCACATCTTTTTGCTTGGGCCTAACTTCTCCCAAACACCAGCCCTCTTGGAGACTATGTTCCAGTTCTCCAACAAACTAGGCAGGAAATTTGTCAAACTGCTAACTTCTTCTTACCCACTCCAGATACCCGGCCTTATGAGAACATCTTAGCCGAACAATCAGTGCTGGTCAAGGATCTAACCTCTCCAGCTCTACAGTCTCAGTGGAAGGGTTCCTACCTGGTTGTCTACAGTACCCCAACTGCTGTCTGTCTACAAGACCCTCCCCACTGGGTTCACCATTCCAGGATTAAACTGTGCCCATCAGACAACAGCCTAGCCCATCCACCTCCTCTTGGAAGTCACAAGTACCCTCTCCTACTTCTCTTAAGCTCACTCGAATTCCTGAAGTGTAGACACAAACCACATGTGAGTTTAGTTTACGTTCCAGCATTAACATGAATCCTTCTCTTAACTTTGCTGTTTGCAGCAGAACTCTACTGCTAAGGCTTGGTCTACACCTCACAAGCTCTCTATTTCTGTTACTTTCTGTCCAATTGTTGTATTGGACCGAGTGTAGAAAGTTATCACCAAGACAAAAGTATGCCAGATTGCAGGGTCATTTATTATGCCAGCGACCACAGAGGACTCACGTCTCTCCAACCTGTGGTGCCAAAAGGAGGGTGCCACGATTTTTTATACCCGAAAAACCACCTTGGGAGTGGGAGTGAGGGGCGGGGATGGGGATGAAAAGGTTTCGGACATTCCAAGGGCGAGGCGATTCTGTGATTCACCTCCTGGGTAGAGACAAGGGCGGGGGTCTCCGGACATTCCAAGGGCCAGGGGACTTTTGTCATTCTGTTTGTCACTTCAGTGGTTTACAGAAGTCAAGATATACATTTGTTTACACATCGTCTGGGTGGTGATAGAAGTCACAGATTTTAGCAGTTACTGATAAGAAAAGGCAAGCAGCTTTACATAGTTTTGCAGAACAAACTAGCAGTTCTATTTACAGAGGCCAAGGACAGTAGTAATTGTGAGGAGAATGGGGCAGCCATTTCAACTTATTTAAAAAACAGTTTTGCTCAGGTTCTGGCTCTAGGCCAGCACAATATCACACAATCATATTTCTAACTGCCCTTCTTGTCTACATTTAAATGCCTTATGCCTGCTTGCCTTGCTGGTTCAGTTTTTCTCCAGACCATTTTAGCTAACGTCTCATGGTTCTACCCATGAACTTCTACCCTTGACTCCTTCCTTGAGCCAATAAATGACCCTACGTGGCAAGGGGCACTCCAATTCTTTCACCCTACGTTTTCAGTTTTGCCTTGCCCCCGGTCTTTTGTTTTATGTGGCTCCTCCGCCTGTATGTGTTTACCTACTAACTGGACAGCTACCTGTGCCTTAGTCTTCCTTATTCCTAGAATCCAACTTGCCAGTGGTAATGAACAACCTGCCTGTTCCCCTAACGACACCTACTGGACAAAAAAGAGTCATCCAGCTGATTCCATTACTTGTGGGATTAGGGCTCGCAGCCTCCAGTGTAGGCCTTGGAACTGGCATAGTGGGGGTCACCACTTCTGTCACAATGTTTTACAGCCTGTCTACTAATTTATCTGCTAGCATTACAGACATATATGATACCTTGCCCGACCTTCAAGCTCAAATCGACTCTTTAGCCACAGTTGTCCTTCAGAACCATTGTGGCCTCGACTTCCTCACTGCAGAAAAGGGAGGATTCTGTATATTTCCAAATAAGGAATGCTGCTTTTACTTAAATCAGTCCGGCTTAGCTTATGATAATATCAAAAGACTCAAAGACAGGGCCGCAAAATTTGCTGACCAGGTAAATAACTATGCCACATCCACTTGGCCGTTTTCTAGCTGGATGTCATGGCTTTTTCCAGTCCTTACTCCCCTAATACCCATCTTCCTTCTTCTCTTATTAGGACCTTGATTTTCCAGTTAGTCTCTCAATTCCTTCAAAACTGTATCCAGGCCATCACTAATCACTCTATGTGGCAACTACTTTTAACAACTCCACAATATCACTCCCTGTCCCAGGGAACTCTCAGCTGCTTAAGACAAGATGCCTTTCTGACCCTCCCCATTCATTTGCCTGTCTTATCCCCAGTCCTTTTCATAGCCTTCACCCTTCTAGAATCAACCAGAAACACCAATCCATCGCCCATGGACTCCAGGCAACACCAGGCTAATGTCAAGATGCAGTGTGACACCTCTCCAGAACCCACACATATCCCTTTCAATCTGAGTCTTCTGGGACCACCCCCCCCACAACCTTGACCCAAGGCTTCATCAGCACTCACCTTAAAGCTATTATGCTTAAATGCTATTTTTAGAGAATTCATCCTATTAGGACAATTTCAAGCTCAAAAATATGCTAACCGGCACCTTGCTAAATACATGAAAAGGCACCCTAAGCCAAAGACTTAAACACTTAACAAAACTACAAAAATCCCACTTTTAGGTGTCCACGCAGGCCCTGTCACACTTGAAGAAGCCTTTAAGAAACGTTGCCTTTTTCTTTTTCTTTATACATATATAAGAAGATGGAATGTCAGGCCTCTGAGTCCAAGCCTGGCCATTATAGCCTTGGTGACTCACACGTACACTCCTGGATGGTCTCCAGGGCCAGAAAGTCTGAAGTAATGGAATGGCCACAAAGAGACGTCAAACAACTAGTTCCTGCCTTACCTGATTGCTCTCATCCTGCAACCTTCAACCGTTGTTCAGCCTTGCGAAAATTTCCCCCCCAGACTTTAGGTTTCTTAAGACCCTCACCCCTGTAACTGTGTAATTTACAGCACTCTCCCCTTTGTTTGCAACCAATACCCCCACCCTTATGATCATGCCTGTTTGTAAAAGATGACCCCTACCCTTATGACCATGCATCCCATGATGCTCTTCCTCGCCCTAAAATAGATTACCACCTTTAAGTAACCGTTTGCCCCAACGCCCTCCCCCCATAGAACCAGTCCCCTTTCCTACTCCCCTTGCCTAACTCCTCTTTTGGACTTGGCCCACTTATACCCAAGTGTGAAATAAAACGGCCTTGTTGCCCACACGAAGCCTGCCTGGTAGTCTCTTTATGTAAGTGACGCGCCTAACACCCTAGAGCCTCTGGAGAAGGCTGGCTGCCAACACCATGATCTTGACCCAGAGAAACTGACTCTAAACTTCAGGCCTCCAGAACTACGCATTTCTGTTGTCTTAAGCCACCAAATTTTTGGGAATTTGTTACAGCAGCTCTAAAACATACACAAAAAGTACTCAAGGAAAGCCCAGACTAAAGATGCAATGGTTATTTGCAATTCCTTGTTCAACTTTTGAAAGCTACACATAAATGGATTGGTGGAGGAGTTTATGGTGGAAAGAAATGCACTTGAAACCTGTAGCCCCTAGTGAGGAACTTCTGTGTAATGAATAAGGATGACCTTTAGTTGAAAATGACACCTGGTGAGTAATATCTTACACAGCTTCTTCATTCTATGAGATTCAGAGGTACATAAAACAGGGCACTGAGTATTCTTTGAAAAAAAAAAAAAAGAAATGTTGGCCAGGCGTAGTAGCTCACACCTGAAATCCCAGCACTTTGGGAAGCCGAGGCAGGCAGATCTTCAAGGACAACAGATGGAGACCATCCTGGCCAACATGATAAAACCCTGTCTCTACTAAAAATACAAAATTAAGCTGGGCATGGTGGTACGTGTCTGTAGTCCCAGCTACTCGGGAGGCAGAGGCAGGAGAATAACTTGAATCCGGGAGGCAGAGGTTGCAGTGAGCCGAGATTGCGCCACTGTACTCCAGCCTGGTGACAGAGCAAGACTCCATCTCAAAAAGAATAAATAAATAAATAACATTTAAATTTAAATTTTAAAAAAGTTACATTTAATGGCACATCCTCTGGATAAACCCTCAGCACATCTCTTGATATCTGTAGTGCTCCCTTTCACAGATGAGAAGATCATTCATCAGAGGACAGGGGTGGTTTTCCCAAAGTCACGTGGTCAGCAAGTGCTGGGACTGGGATTTAGATTCAGGTGTGTCTGACATTAAGTCTGTTCTTTCCATGTGGACATGTCCAGCCCACAGATGATCCCACTGCCTATAAAATGGGAGAAGAGACAAAACCATAATGCTGTGAAATTCAGAGATCCCTTTTGCCTCTACCCCATACCATGTGAACCCTAACATTAAACTCAGCCCCTTCCACAGTTTCTTCTACAAAATGCAACTTTCTTTAAGCCTTTACAAACTCTGAACATCTTTATTTCAGACTTGGGGGAAGGAGCACATCTTGCCTTGCCATAACCCCTTCCTCCTCTCTTCTATGCATTTCCATCTCTGGCCCTGTCCCTCCCACTCAGATTGTGTCCTGCAAATCTAATTTGTCCTCTTATTAGGCAACCCTAACCTCCTCTTGGGTGCAGAGGGGTCTAACCCCCCAGCTCTCAGATACCCAGAATGTACAAAAGTTAATTAAGGGGTTTACCCAGAAGATTTCCTCCCTAAGAGGAATTCTGGTGCTAGCTCTCCTCATGAGAGCTGGGGAGCTGGGGTATATAAACACCTCCCGTGTCACCACTGATCGAGGGCTATCCGATGGGATGCTTATTCCAGGCCCTGAAGTCTCCATCTTTTGTCAAAATTGACACCAAATGCTGACAAGTTGGAATGGGTTGGGAGATCAGAGAGAAACTATCCCCTTCAGAGAGGAAAATGCCATTCTCTCCCTGTGTATGAGTTTCCTGTAGCTGCTGTAATAAATCACCCCATCCTTACTGGCTTCAAACAGCATCAATTTATTCCCTTACCATTCTGGAAGGGAGAAATCTCACACAGGTCTCACTGGGCTAAAATAAGCTTCCCTGTGGACACCAGTGGGAAGAGCTTGTTTTCTTGCCTTCTCCATCTTTTAGATGCTGCTGTCTCTCCTTGGCCATGGCCTGTCCCTCACATCACTCAGCCTCTCCCTTCATAGTCACATCTCCTCCCCAAATCTGACCCTTCTGTTTCCCTCTTATAAGGACAGTTATGATTACATGGGGCCCACACTATAGTCCAAGATAGTCTTCCCATCTCAAGAGTCTTCATCACATTTTCCAATTTCCTTTTGCCATATAATTTCACATTCATGGGTTACAGAGATTAGGGCATAAACATCTTCTGGGTGGTAGGAGAGGATGCATTACTTGACCTACCAAACTCCCTTAGGATCCCCAACTGTCCTCCCCTAAGGAAGAAGAATCCGAAGTCACATGGCTGGGAGAAGGAAAGGACAGGGAGCAGCCAGCAGCTTTATAAAACAAGACAGCTGGAAGGATCTGATTCGGGGTCCTCTGGTCTGGGGGTTTCCTGGGATGGAGGATTCTCTGCTACTGCTGCTCTAATGTGGACATCAGAGTGTGGAGCTCTTTGTTAGAGACTCCTCTAACTTTGCGACCCAGAAGAAAGGAATCACTACTTAATTGCAATCTGTGAGAGACTGGTAAAGGAAAAGTAAATGGTTTCTTAACTTTTGAATTTCTGTACCCATCATAAGAGGAGAATTGGCAAGAATTTAGAGGAAACATACCACCACAAATGAGGATTTGGATTTGCCTGTAGTCTTAGGCTGGGTTTGTAATAATGAGGATTTTTATGCAAGCACCATATTTACAAGCTGCAGAAACCCCTGAGAGAGAAGGAGGAAAGTGAGACAGGGAAAAGGAAATGAACAGTGAAAGGCACATCAGCAAGCAGCTGCTTATAAGGACAACTGACGCTCAAGCCCACGTGGAAACATGGGAAAATGCCTCTGGGCTGTCGCACCTGAGAGGTGAGGGAGCTGGCCTATGTAAACACCTCCCTTGTCACCACTGATTGAGGGCTATCGGATGGGATGCTTATTCCAGGCCCTGATGTCTGCCATGTGTGCAGGCAGAACTGCCTTCCCAGCTTCAGAAAGAGCAGCAAGGGGTAAATATGGCCTTCAGGAGTCAGCAGAAGTGCAGTGAACGGGAAAGGCCAAGGGTAAAGACAAGGGCTGCTACATCCACATAGAAAAGGTGAGTATGTTAAATCTGGAGGGCCCACATCTCTCTGGAATAGGATCCTGGCTGGTCAGGTACAAGCAGATGCCCTGGAAAATCAAGCCCTATGACAGGCAGCAGGAGTTTTGTGCACAGGGTGCACCACTGTGGGTTGGCCACCCGTAGTCATGCATACAGTAATACTCCCCAGAGTCCCCCGGCTGCAGAGCACTGATGCTGAAGACATAGCTGGTTCCACTTCCCCTGCCACTGTATCGAGCTGGGACACCTGGGGCCAAGGTAGTGACATGAGATATAAGGGGCTCAAATCTTTGTCCAAGTTTTATTCGAATCCAAGATATTTCACCATGTACGTCTTCACTGGCTTGG
The DNA here is from genome assembly GCF_001604975.1 of Cebus imitator. Lineage (NCBI taxonomy): Eukaryota > Metazoa > Chordata > Mammalia > Primates > Cebidae > Cebus > Cebus imitator. Next base: position 486,650 of record NW_016107537.1, read on the forward strand.
CAGGAGATGGAGACGGTCTCTCCCTGAGGTGCAGACAGGGATGCTGGCGTCTGGGTGAGGATGATGTCTCCATTTACTGCCAAAGAGTAAAAGAAGAAAGTGATATTGATGGTGTACAGCAGGAACATGCACCAGGCAGCAGTTGCCCTCACTTACGAGAAATGGTTCATTGACCTGGCCCTGGCCTTACCTGCCTTCCAGAAAGCAAGGCTCCAGAGGAGCTGTACCTGAGCTCCAAAGAACATGCTGGCGGGCAGTGCTCAGAACCTGAATAGTGCATGAGGCATCGAACTTTATAGGGACTTGAACTGGGAAGAGGAATAAGGCGGGCACATGCAAAAAAGAGGTACCAAAGCAAGGACTCACTCAGCCAATGTGGTTGTAGGGTTTTGACCTGAGAGTGGACCCAGTACCCTTTTGATGAAATCAGTAATATTAAGAAGACAACTTTTCTATTTTTTGACAATGAATAAAAAGAAAATGATGTCCCTACCTGGAGGGAAAGGCAAGAAGAAATACATCTCTTGTGACACTGACCTTCATGGCCAGCCTAGAACTGGACAAGGTATTAGTTCAACACTGCAGAGGAGATTGACTCAGGAAGTGAAGGAACTCTTGAGGTTAGGAGGGATGTTAGCACAATCCACATAAACTTCATTGATAATATTTTTTTCCCTTCAGATCGAGAACTCTGGTGTCTCACTTTCAAGGCTCCTCTCACACATCGTGGGATGAAACTTCCTTCATCCAGACTAGCCCATGCATCCTCCACCCAGGACCTGATGGACATTGCTTTTAGGGTTGTGGAGCCACCATTGAAGATGAATCTCAACTTGTGTCACACAGATGGTGGTGGCCATTTCTGAGATGGGGCTTCCTGGCTGAGAATCCATCTCAGGACCCTTGGTTCTTTGATGAATGGTTCTCACTTGCAGGTTCCTGAGGCTGTGGCTACAGGTCTCAGTTCCAAGTCCCTTCTTCCCACACTCACAGCCTTTCCCAGGACTCACTCTGGCCTCCTCCATGCTGGGAAACCAGACCCACCCTCGTGCTACCCTTCCTAGAATCCAGCACTAACTGCCTGGAAGCTTTTCTCTGTAAACCCTCCAAATGCAACCTCTGACAGAAATCTGGCTGGAGCAGCCAGCATCTTCCCATCAAAAACCCTTGATTTTTCTTGGACGAATAAGCAAAAACAAAGTAAAGCAAAACACAGAGGAGGAGGGGAACTTCAACACAATTTTGTTGTTGAGGAGCTATAACTCCCAAATTTTATGGTTTTTTTTTAACTTCTCTTGTTGCTTCTTAAGCATAATTCTTTTTTTGTGACTTATTAAAGGATGGAGGAATTAAGGAGAATCAAGAGAATTTATGCTTAGAATATAAAAAGAGAAATGGAGACAGGAAGAGGGTGAAATTCTTAAGCTCTTTGAAGTGGGTTGGGTTTCTCTAGCCATGGACGCTGCAGCACCAAGATGCCAGAGGAGGACATCACTAATTATGGTTCCAGCCCCTCACGCCTCAGACTCCCACAAACACACACACATATGACAATACATTTCTCCTCCTAAAGAGCAGGTCTATGGCCCAGCCAGGCTCTTTCTTTTAAGCATCTTTTCTGGGTAAGTTACAATAATTTTAAAAGCAGTTAAAAGAAATGTTGGCAGTGATTTAATAAAAAATAAAATAAAAAAAAAAGTTTGAAGTTTGCAGTATTTACAGTTCATGCCGCAGCTTGGTGACAGCAGAAAGGCCCCAGGTTGTTTCTAGATTTCTGATTTGCATCTGCACCACTTCGACTTTTCAGTCTTGGGCTCGATGCCTCATGTCTCAAGAGGGCTGCAGTGGCTCTAAGCATCATGTCCTCTCATAACTATTCCAGAAAAAAATGCAGGGCAAAGCTCTTCACCTTCCCTCTTTTTCAAAATCCTTCCAGACTGCCCACACTTCACCCCCTGACATCTCACTGTGAGGCTGATCCCATATGCCCCAAATTCCTGCTCCTGTCCTGAGCTGGGAGAGGCTCACTGTCCTCCCCACATGCAGCAGGACAGAGCAGGTGCCTATGCACCAAGGGAGCGGGGAGTGACTGGGGTGTAAGTGCCAAGAGCTTTACCATATCTTCAATCTCACCGTATTTCTAAGTTTCATTGGATGGAGAGGGGAGATACAAAGAGACTTTATACCTGGTGGGATTGGAATAAGCCAGACTCTGAAGATGATAATGAAGTCAAGTTTCTAATTTTCCAGATGACAATGTTAGTGTCATTAGTTGTGAAAATGTGGACTGTGAGTTTAAAACCAGAACAGACTTCCAGGTACTGTAATAAATGGGTAAGAGATCTGGAATAAGGTCCTCAATCCAGAACTAAGGTCAGCCTTGTGCTGCCCAAGAGCTTCCGGGCACTGGCCCTGGGATGTGGAGAAAGCACTTGTTGTCCTGAGCCATGGGGCTGAGGACCTGGGAGGAACCAAAGGCCCTGCCCACGGGGCTGCCTCACAGGGGCTTCAGGGAAAGAAACTGTTCAGTCTCCCACAGGGGCTGCACCAAGCCCAAGGCCAGCATGAAAGATACAAAGACCGGGACTTTAGGGCTAGGCCTGGGGCCAGCTGTCCTCAGCTCTGTCCACTGCCCCTGAGTGTTTAAGACCGTGCTGGAGCCAAAGAGAGAGGAAAAGCAAATGTCCCCAGAGTCTTTATTCAACCAAATGCTGTTCTGCTTAGAAAAAAAAGAAGCACACGCTAAATAAACATAAACATAAAATAATGTGCGTAGCTATATACATATTTGTAATATGTAAGTTTAGATACACATTATATTTATGTGTTTACAAATACTACATATCTATATTGTAAATGAATATCATATATAACTTTAATTGCTGGTAGAACATTTGATTTTAAATTTTTATCCTGGGTTCAAATTTCTGCTTCAGCACTTGCTAACTGCATGGCTTTGGGCACGTTTAGGTATTTTTCAAATCATTTCCTCTCCTGCTAAATAAGAATACTGCTAATATTTGTATCATAGAATCTGTGTGAGAATTAAATGAGGTGATTTTCTAAATAAAGGAATAAATTATATATATGCATATGTATGTGTTATATAAATTTTACATATCAAATATACATTTTAGATGTAAATTAACATATCTATATATGTTATGTATCTATATTATGAATAAACATATTTATATAAATAGATATAACTTTAATGACTAATATAAGTCATTAACTCAAATTTGGGTACATTGAGCACAAACATTTAAAGCCAGCAGTGGTGCACCACCCCATGGCCCCTTCCCCACCACAGAGCCCAAGGGTCGTGAGGCTCAGGACCCTGCTCTATGTCCCTGCTAGGCCAGGCAGTGACCAGCCCATTGCTGAGGGTGGCGAGTGACCTGAAAGGGGTCTGGAGAACGCAGAGCAGAAGGTGTCAAAGGGACAAGCAATGGGTCTGGTCCCCGGTGGGGGGACACTTTGTACCCAGAGCTCCACGTGGGCAGTTCCTCCCCCGGTGGCCCAACTTTCATTCCTCAAGGAAACATTCCTGTTTAATGTCAACACACTGAAGATGAAGCCTGAGTCCTCTCTCCTCACCAGAGAGTCCGAGCAGCAGGAAGAAAAGGAGCAAAGCTGGGTCCCCATGTCCACCAAGAGCCTCTTGAAGCTGATTCTGCTCAGTGATGGTCGGGTGGGTTCTGGGGACACAACTTGGAGGGAGTGACCGTGCCAGGCTTCAAGTCTCACAGTACAAAGCGGGTTTTCCACACAATTCAAGGCACCGGCAGCTCCTCCCAGGCATCCAAGGTCACACCAAAGAATGCATTCCAGGCTTAGGGCCCCCTGGTGATAATAGGACACTATTACTCTATTACTTTGCTAGTATTTCTAAGAGCTGGGAGCTTTCTTTTGTTTATTGTGGGGTTTGTCTGCCACCTAATGGCAGGTTTGTGACTTAGCATCTTAGAAGATTTTAAATACTGGGTCCCAGTGAGTCTTGACTGTGAATCTTCTTTCATTCATGGAACTGATCCTATTACATCCATCACTAGGACAGATCCTGTAGGGAACACAAATGATTCCGCTCCTCAAGAAACCAGTCACCTAGTTGGGGTCAAAGGATATTCAGAAAAGATATTAGTCTCAAAGCAATCAAAGGCTGAGTTCTGTGATTGACACGAGGTGCCAATGATGTGGTTTTGGACAAAAAGGATAGGCAGTGAGGAACCCTGCAGGGAATAATAACAAGGCTGGGGTGGGAAGCTGAGGGATCCTGGTCCAGATCTGTCAGCCTAGCCTTATTTTTCCCATTCTTGAAACCCTTCCAGAGCAGCTCTGAGGACCACAGCAGCAGCAGCTGCGCCAGTCTGGAAGAATCCAAGGCCGCACAGACTTCTGCATTAAGGGTTGGTGAAGTTTGTACTCTGAGTTGTAACAGTGTGAGTGACCACATGTGATCCTTTAAACTAATGTTGACCATTAGAATTTCTTTTTAAGGCCAGATGTGGTGGCTTATGCCTGTAATCCTAGCACTTTGGGAGGACAAGCCAAGGAGAGCAGAGTACCTGAGCTCGGGAGTTTGATACCAGGCTCAACAACATGGTGAAACCCCCATCTCTACTAAAAATACAAAAAAATTACCTAGGCATGGTGGCATGTGCCTGTAATCCCAGCTGCTTGGGAGGCTGAGGCACAATAATTGTTTGAATTCAAATCTGGGTGGTGGAGGTTACAGGGAGCTGAGAAGCCGCCACTGAACTCCCACCTGGGCAGCAGAGTGAGACTCTGTCTGAAAAACAAACAAACAAAACAAATTTCTTTTTTCCAAAAAGCAGCTTTATTGAGGTATGACTGACATACAAAAAGCCATACATATTTAACGTATAAACTAGGGGTATTTGTAGGTAAGTATACACCTGTGAAACCATCACCTTAAACTTATGCCAGAAATTTATCCTTCACTTTGAAAAGTTTCCTTCAAATCTCTTTGTTTTGTGTGTTTTGTTTTGTTTTCCTTTTGTGGTAACAAAAAGATCTTAGCATAAGATCTACCCCCATAGAAAAAATTTTAATATACAATATTATATTGTTTATCCTATGCTCAAGTTGTACAGCAGATCTCTAGAACTTACTCATCCTGCATAACGGGAACTTTTTTATTTTTTATTTTTTTGAGATGGAGTCCCACTCTGTCACCCAGGCTGGAATGCAATGGCGCGATCTCAGCTCACTGCAACCTCAGCCTTCTGGGTTCAAGCAATTTTCTTGCCTCAGCCTCCCGAGTAGCTGGGATTATAGGTGACCACCACAACACCTGGCTATGTTTTTGTTTTTTGTTTTTTTGTTTGTTTTTTTAGTAGAGACAGGGTTTCTCCATGTTGGCCAGGTTGGTCTCAAACTCCTGACCTCAGGTGATCTGCCCGCCTCGACCTCCCAAAGTGCTGGGATTACAGGTGTAAGCCACTGTGCCTAGCCCATAATTGAAAGCTTTTACCCTTTCACTAACATCTCTCCCCATTTCCTGCTTCTCCCAGCCCCTGCCAACCACCATTCTACTCTCTGCTTCTATCAGTGTGACTATTTTAGATTTCATATATAAGTGAGATCATGTAGTATTTATCTTACTGTGCCTGTCTTATTTTACCTAGCATGATGATGTCCACGTTCATGCAAGTTGTCACAAATGACAGGATTTTCTCATTTTTCAGGGGTAAGTAGTATTCCATTGAATGTATACACCGTATTTTCTTTATCTATTTGTGCATCAGTGGATATTAGGTTGTTTCTCTATCTTGGCTATTGTAAATAATGCTGCAATTAACATAAGAGTATAGATATTCTGTGAGATCCAGATTTCATTCCCTTTGAATACACACCTAGAAATGGAATTGCTGAATCAAATAGTTCTATTTTTACTTTTCTAAAGGAAAAATCTGTACATATTTCATGTATACAACTAGTTATATTTGGAGATAGATATTTTGAGGACCTTCCATACTGATTTCCATAATGGCTGCACCCATTTACATTCACCAATAGTGTACAAATTTTTCTTTTTCTTCACATACTTGCAAACACTCGTCCCTTTTTTTTCTTCTTATGATAATAGCCATCTTAACAGGTGTGAGGTGACATCTCAGTGTGGTTTTTATTTACATTTTTCTGAGGATTAGTGTTGTTGGGCAGTTTTCATATAGCTGTTGACCATATGTATGTCTATCATTTGAGGAGTGTCTATTCTGGTTCTTTGGCCATTTTTTATCTGGGCCATTTGTTTTAGTTTTTGGTTGTTGTTACTGATATTAAATTGTAAGAGTCTCTTTAACATTTTTGGATATTAATTCTTCATCAGATATGTGGTCTGCAAATATTTTCTTGATTCTGTAGGCTGCCTTTTCATTCTGCTTACGGTTTTCTTTGCTCTATAGAAGTTTTTTAATGTGATAAAATCCCATTTGTCTACTTTTGCTTTTGTTGCCTGTTCTTTTGGTATCATATTCAAGAAATCATTTCCCAGTCCAATGATTAGAAGATTTTCCCCCGTTTTACTTATTTATTATTATTGTTGTTTTATTGCTCCAGGTGTCACATTTAAGTAACTACTCCACTTTGAGTTGATTTTTATATATGACGGGAGATAAGAGTGCAATTCCATTCTTTTGCATTTAGATATCCAATTTTCTCAAAACAATTTAATGAAAAGAAGAGCTTCTCCTCATTGTGTGCTTTTGACACCCAAGTCAAAGATCAGTTCACTGTATATGTATGGGTTAATTTCTGGGCCCTTATTCTGCTCCATTGGTCTACATGTCTGTTTTTATGCCAGTACTATGCAGTTTTGATGACTATAGCTTTGTAATATGCTTCAAAATCAGGGAGTGTGATTCCTACAGCTTTATTCTTCTTGCTTAGGGTCTTTCCAATTCCAAATACATTTAAAGATTATTTTGTCTATTTCTGTAAAAACTGCGACTGAAATTTTGGTAGGAAATACATTGATTCTATAGATTTTTTTAGGAAGTATGGATAGTTTAACAATATTCTTCCAATTTATGAACATATGATATCCATCTATGTATTTGTGTCATTTTTAACTTCTTTCACCAGTGTTTTGTAGTTTTCAGTGTACAAATCTTTCAGTCCCTTATTTAAGCTTACTCTTACGTGTTTTCTACCTGTTGATGCCGTATATTTTTCTTCTAATTTTCTGTTTGGAAATTGGGTCATTTTTAGTGTATACGTAAGCAATTGATTTTTGCATGTTGATTTTGTATGCTACAACTTTATTAAATTTGCTTATTACTTGTACCAAGTTTTTTGTGGAGTCTTTAAGATTCTCTACATATAAGATTATGTTACATGAAGCAGTTTTACGTCTTCCTTTCTGGTTGGATCCCTTTAATTTTTTTTTTTTTTCTAATGCTCTGGCTAGAACTTCCAGTACCATGCTGAGCAGAAGTGAGAGTGGGCATTCTTGCCTTGTTCCGGCTCTTAGGGTGAGAACTTGCAGTTTTTCATCATTGAGTATGATGTCACCTGTGAGATTTTCATAAAAAGACTTTATTGTGTTGAGGTAAGTTCCTTTTATAAATAATTTATTTAGAGTATTTATCATTAATTTTGTCACATGCATTTTCTGAATCTATTGAAATGATTGTGTGATTTTTATTCTTTATTTTGTTAATGTGGTATTCACAGTGACTGATCTGCATATGTTGAGCCATCCTTGAATCATGGGGGTAAATCCTATGTGATCATGTTGTTTGATTCTTTTAATATGCTATTGTATTATATGTATCTTAATATTTTGTTGAGAATTTTTGCTTCTTTCTTCATCAAGGATATTGGCTTGTAGTTTTCTTTGCCTGTGATGTCTTCTTCTGACTTTGGTGTCAGGTTGCTACTGACTTTATAAAATGAGTTTGGAAGTGTGGCCTCCTTTATTTTGGGAAGTAATTTGAGAATAATTAATAATAATTTTTCTTTAAATGTTTTGTAGAACTCACTTGTGAAGTTATCTGGTCCTGGGCTTCTCTTTGATGGGAATTTTTTTTTATTACTCTTTTCATTTCTTTATTTATTATTGGTCTGTTCAGACTTTCCATTTCGTCTTGCTTCAGTCATGGTAGGTTGAATGTTGCTAAGAATATCTCCATTTCTTCTAGATTGTCCAATTTGTTACAATATGATCATTAATGATTATCCCTTATGGCCCTTGTTATTTCTGTGACATTAATTGCAGTATCTCCTTTTACATTTCTGATTTTATTTATTTGAATCTTTTCTTAGTCAGTATAGCTAATCATTTACTGATTTTAATCTTTTCAAAAAATCAACTTTCATTGCTTTCTCTTCTCTATTTCATTCATTTCTGCTTTAGTATTTATTCTTTTCTTCCTTCTAATTATTTTGCACTTGGTTTATTCTTTTTCTAATTCCTTGACATTTTTCAGGTTGTTTTTTGAGCTCTTTCTTTTTTTAATGTAGACATTTATTGCTAAAACCTCCTCTCTTAATACTGCTTTTGCTGCATTCCATGTGTTTTCATATGTTGTGGTTTTGTTTTCATTTATCTTGAGATATTTTCTAGTTTAAAATTTTATTTCTTCTTTGACAATAGTTGTTTAAGAATATATTGTTTAATTTTCACATATTTAAACATTTTTCCATTTTCTATTGCTGATTTCTAGCTTCATTCCATTGCAATCAGAAAAGACACTTAAGGTGATTCAATATTCTTAAATTTTTTTTTATTATATTTTATGTTCTGGGGTACATGTGCAGATCATGCAGGATTGTTGCATAGGTACATACATGGCAAGGGGGTTTGCTGCTTCCATCCCCCCATCACCTATATCTGGCTTTTCTCCCCATGTTATCTCTCCCCACCCTCCACTGTCCCTCCCGTAGCACCCCCAACAGACCCCAATGTGTAATGCTCCCCTCCCTGTGTCCATGTGTTCTTATAATTCAACATTCGCCTGTGAGTGAGAACATTCAGTGTTTGATTTTCTGTTCTTGTGTCAGTTTGCTGAGAATGATGGTTTCCAGATTCATCCATGTCCCTACAAAGGACACAAACTCGTCATTTTTTATGGCTGCATAGTATTCCATAGTATATATGTGCCACATTTTCTTTGTCCAGTCTATCATTGATGGTCATTTGGTTTGGTTCCAGGCCTTTACTATTGTATACAGTGCCTCAGTGAACACATGTGTGCATGTGTCTTTATAATAGAATGATTTATAATCCTTTGGGTATATACCCAGTAATGGGATTGCTGGGTCAAATGGAATTTCTATTTCTAGATTCTTGGGAAATCGCCACTCTGTCTTCCACAATGGTTGAACTAATTTACACTTCCACCAACAGTGTAAGTGTTCCTATTTCTCCACATCCTCTCCAGCGTCTGTTGTCTCCAGATTTTCTCTATAATGAATGGATCATCCAGACAGAAAGTCAATGAGAAAATATCAGGACTAAACAACATTATAGGCAAAATGGACTTAGCAGACAAATCCAGAACATTGCAACTAATTACAGGAAAATAATCTTAAAAGTATTCTAAAAATTCTTAAATTTTTAAGATTTGTTTTGTGACCTAGCATGTGACGTATCCTGGAGAAAGGATGTTTTGTGGGATTTAAGAAAAATGATCATTTTCCTGTCCAGAAACCAGTAGACAGGCCTCAAACCTTAACTCAAAAAGGAAAGCAAGCATATCCTGGATACAACAAAAAGAGATTCAAGATTTGCTATATCAGAGCCAAAAGAGTCACTAGAAAGAGCTACACCAGTTTTCCAAATGCAAAATGGCAACTATGAAAATCTACTATAGGAAGAGAAGGATACTTACAAAATACAACCAGAACATGTCTGGAAGAAAATATCACCTAAAAAATAGAATGAAATCTCTCTTCAAGGTCAAGCCATTGACCTAGGAAAATATTAAAATCAATTCCATACAGTGAGACTCCCAAAATTGAGATGAAATCATCAATAGAATTGGATGAAAAGGGAGAGTTCAGAGTTGAGGAAATAAATTGAGAACTAAACCAGCACAATTCTAGAACAATTTCTTTAGGCATTTTTATAGTTTTTCTCCAGAGCTTATCCCCGCTGGCCGAGGTTGGGCAGATCGGGTCTCGGGCAGGTGACAGTGCAGATATGGAGGCTTGGGTGAGCTTCTCCTCATCCTGCTGCCCTGGCCTGGAGCCTGGGTGGTGAAAGAGAGGTGAGAGAGCCCAAGAAATGAGGATGTGTCTCCATCTATTCTCCTGATCAGAGAACCGTGTCCCTTCACTGTGGCTTCTCCAGACCTGCGCTACCCATCACCCCCCATTTTCTACAGCTCCTTTGACCACCCCTCCGTGATATCTCTTCTCAAATAGCAGCATCTTTCCCTTAGCTTCTGATGCCCTGCCCTCTGGCTGCCATACCTTTCTCTATTTTTCTCCCTGAAGATTTTGCTGTGAGCTAAGTTTTCTGCACTCACGGTCTTTCCTTTCTTACCACTCTCTCACTCCTCAACCCACTGCAACCTGGCTTCAGCCTTCACCACTTCATTCAACTGCAAAATTGTCATGGCCACCTCTTCAACTACCACACAGTCACCAACTGCAATGTCTTCACTCTCGCCTTACTTGCTCTTTCTGCAGGGTTGGATGCTGTTGCTCGTTCCCATCTTACAATGCTCCCCATTTTGCTTTTTGAGTTTGTTTTTTCTTAATCCTCCTCCTGCCTGTCTAATGGCTTTTTCCGCCTTTTACTGAATACATTTTGTGTGGTCATCCTCTTAGATGTGCCTAAAATCTGCCTTGAGTCCCTTCTCATTCATTCTCTTTGTCCCGCTTGGCTGACATTCAGGAAGGCTTCACTGGATACAGTGTGGTGATGTGCTGCCCAAGGACTGACTTGCAACTCTGTGCAGGAACTTGGGTCTGTGAGCCTCCAAAATGAATCTCAGGCTGGCTATTCCCAGAGGACATTGCAGCCAGGGGAATATGCCATTAGGATTTGTTAGTACCCCAAGAAAATAATCTTTGTTAAGAATGAAATAACTGAATTAGATGTCTGTTTCAGTATGATGCCATCCGGTACGAAGTTACACAATGAGCTTTTCAGCATCTAGAGGTATGAGAAATAAATGCACACCTCATTTTGAGAGAGCCTGACTCTGAGAAGCCTGTCTGCAGTCACAGTAAAAATAAGGTATCAGCAGCCCTACTGAGGTGATGCTGGCGTCATTCTCCACAGGAAACACCATACAAGTCTGCAGCAAGTGATTATGAGTGTGGCAGTCCCAGAACAATATCAGGAGTAGAAACTGAGCCAAGGGCCTGTTAGAGGCAGAGTGTAGCTAGGGAAATTGTGTGGTGCACATTTGAGGGTAGCAAATTATTTCTATGAGGCTCATATTGTTCACAAGGAAGAACTTTTAACACCTTCCCCCCCACCTCCATACAAACACTACATGCACACTCGCTAGGTCCAAAGATTATGATGAGGAGAAAACAGAGACATATCTGCAACGTCTGGGTTAGGGCTGAGCCAGCAGGAAACATTAATCAGGGCATCAGGAAACCAGAGTTCTATTCTAAGCACAGTTTGTAACGTCTTTGTGGCCTTGAGCAAGTCACTTCCCTATTCTAAACCTTGTTTTATTTCCTTTGCAAATGAGGAAGTTGAACTGCGTGATGTCTAACATTCCTCCCAGTTCTTCATCTCATGAGACAATCAACATTCGCTATTGTGATTAGAAAAGTTGCATTTATCCACTTTAGCCGCTAGAGGGGACATGTGATTGTGACATGCATGGCTGAGGATTTCCTGTATTTATTTATTTTTTATTTGGCCGCTAGAGGTCACGCCTGCCCTGCACTTAAAGCTGACCACTTTTAAGGAAAGACAAAGGAATTCTTGGATTTCTTCATTTTCCTCATCACCTATGCTTATCAGAGAATTCCAGGGGCAAGCCACCCTTTCCAATTCATCACTAATTTATAAACAAAATTCTAAGGAGTAAGGCGTGCTTCTTACTTCCTATAACATATTTAGGAATGAATGCTCAACATAAAAGTAATTTCTTTAAAACTGCATTGAGTAACTATGACTGCAAAATTTTGGCTCATGCTTTTCATATGATATTCATCTGCAAGTTATTAGAAATCTACATATTCTGTTCATCTCAGCGTTATTTATAACAGAAAAATTAGACACTAGCCAAAAATCTAAAAACAGGGAACAGTATGGAAAAAACAAATGGTTCTTTTAATCATCATCACTAAAAGTAGTCATAACTTAAAATAATGACATAAGACATGTTTATATGTTGTTGAGCAAAACATCAAGATAAATTTAAAATTATATTTCTAGCTTAACTATATTCATTTAAAAAGAGAAAAGACATTTTAGAGAGTTTACCTTGTTGTTGGATTATCAGACGTTATTTTTCTCTTTTTAACGCCATATACTTTTCAAATTTTCCACTGTGGACTGGTATTACTTCTGTATTTAAAAAAGACAAATATAAGGAAAAAGAAACCTGTCACGCACTTTCTAGTGGATTTTACTGATCAGCAAACTGAGCCAGAAATGCAGCTCCTCGCATTTCTTGCATTCACCCTTAAAACCCTAATGAAGGACTCCCTCCTTCCTCATCTAACCTATTATGTGCATATTGAGCTCTATGATATCATTCCTGATATGAAACCAAAGTCAGTCTTCTAAGTCCATCCATTTGTTCAGTTCTGCCTTCTGACAGCGTCCATGCCAGACTTCACAGTTCTCCAAATCGCCTTTGTCCTACATGGGCTTTCTATTCTTCAAACTAAAGAGCCACCAGTGATTCCACTTGTTCATTCAGTTCACATTTAGGGGCCACATCTTGTGCTAGGTCCTGAGGTTTTTCAATGAGCAGAGCTCAAAGTCTGTTGAAAAGACAATCACGTAGAGCAGGCATTTTACTATGCCATGTTGTGTGCACTGATGGTGGTACACAGGGGCCCCGAGCACCAGTGAGAAGGGCTTTTCACTTCACTGGAGAGGCCAGCAGCAAGGGTCCTCTGAGGAAACACCTGCTAAACAGAGCTGAAAAGAGTGAGACAGGAACGCAGTAAGAGGTAGCGTTCTGTGGAGGAAGTCTCCAGGGAGGTGGGACAGGGATGCACCTGGAGAGAATGCCCTTCCCATCCCCACTCTTCATGAAGTCTCTACTCTATCAGGGTCTCTCTGCCCTGTGAGCTGCTTGAGGCCAAAGACCATCTTATAGACATGTTTATTTCCTCCCTCCATCTTCCTTAAGTACCTAGCCCAGTGCCTGGAACATAAGAAGCCATAATGACTGTTGTTAGCTGAGTGGTGAGTGCTGAGTAGAGCAGAAATGTCATCTGCCTTAGTTTAAATATGGGTCATCAGTTTTCTTTCTTAACATAGAAGTCAAGACTCAGTGATCTCTTAGAGCTTCAAGGTATCATTAAAGACACAATCATCCTCATTTACTAGAACTTTGTTTTCACCCGTTATATTTTGACTGCTGTCCATTGTCCCATGACACAATTCTCCATCTTTCTTTATTTTCTTTTCTTTCAATTAACTGATTTATCTTCACGTGGGAAAGGGACATATAAAATTCACAAGTAAGACCTCCCAGATCCTCAGGTTTTTTCTCTGGCATTAGCCAGTTTCTAGTTTCATGAGCATCTGCTATGGTTTCAATGCATCCCTTCCAGAATTGAAATAGTACAAATGTGATAGTATTAAGAGGTGGGGCCTTTAGAGGTGATTGGGCTATGAGGGCTCTGCCTTCAAGAGTAGGATTAGATGTGCTTAGAAAAAGGCATGATGGAGGAAATTAGACTCCTTTCACCCTTCAGTCTCCTGCCATGTGAGAACACACTGCTAGATGCAGCCTTCAAGGCACCATCTTGGAAACAGAGGCCAGACACTCACCAGACAATGAGCCCACTGCCTCCTGGATTTTGGACTTCCCAGCCTCCAAAATTGTGAAAAAGTAAATTTCTGCTCTTTATAAATTACTCAGTCTGTGGTGTTCTCTTATAGCAGCACAAAATAGACTAAGACCATAGGAAATCAATTTTTATTCAGCACATCAACAAAATTATTTACAAATGGAACTTTCCCCCAAGAAGTGGGTGACACTAAGGAGAGGTGCCTATAAGCATGAGACAATGACCAAGTGGCATGAGCAACAAACTACAATGAATCAGCACACGTTACTACTACCACCAAAGATAAAAGTTACATGATTTTAGTAATACATGAAAACAAAATAATTTCTTACTATGAATTTCTCATTGTATTTTTTTCTTAACCTTTGCTCCGTTTCGTCAGGAATCTGGCTCTGGCTCACACCTGAAGGACGGACGAGGACTTTTGTTTCCAAAAGCATAGACTGAGGGGAGAACTTGCAGAGTCTGCAGAAAAGAAAAAAGACATTTGTCAACAAAGAGTGTTTATTTATCTTTTTCAACTGGAGGAGAAGGGCAGGGATGAGGAGAGGAGATGCCTTTGGTACTGGAAAGGAACAACATTGTAGAGTTTCCTATGCTGGTGCTAACAAAATTATAAAGGCCAACAAGAAATGACTGACAGCAATAAAACAAGGAAAGGGGCATAGAATACAAGAAAGAAACTGGTGACTCAAAGAGAGAAAGGAAAAGAACATTCTGGAGCAAAAGAGAGAGGGATAGCTGTTAGCTCCTAACTTCCAGTTCCATCCCCTAGCCCCACCCTCTGCATCCACCTCTAAATCCTGAGAATTTTTACTAACACACCCAAAAGCGTAGTGAAGCAAATTGACACTGAAGGGTGTCCTCATACGTTCCTCCCCTTGCTGGTGACTGGTGGAAACAGATGCTGGGGAGAAACAAGAAACAAGGTGGAGGCACATCGTGGTGCACTTCCTGTCAGAGAAGTCAACAATACGCATGTAATGAGGAAAGCAAACCAATGCCCAGGGGCCCTCATGGTACCGAAACCCAGAAGAGTGATCTGCGTCCAAGCATTCCAACCAATGCTCAGAGCCCCTCAGCTGCCCTTTCTCTCTACTGCCTCCCCATTTCCTTGGGCTACGAGGAAAAGTGGAGATGTTAATGTGCTCTGATCAAAGACCACCAGGAACACACCTGCAGTTGAAGAAGTGAGTTATTACTGGTTGAGTGAGGGAGAATACACACTACAGAAAACTGTGGGGTGTCTCACTAAGAGGGTGTCAGAACAGACATAGAGGATTTGGGGATTGTGTTAGGCAATAATCTGGGAGAGGGGTTTGAGGAAATGGGGCTTTGTTCTGAATTGGATATTGTCAGGAAGTGGGGGTAACTCTAGCATTCTGGGGTATCTTAATAAATCTTATGGAGAAAGATGTAAACCTGTATTAAAGCCTTAATGGGTTAAAGCTGTACTTGGTAGAGAACACTGAAGTTGTAGTTGGTGAAGAAACAGCAGTTATTCATCTTAGCTAAGAGAGGGAGACATCGATCGTTTGTGTGATATGAATAATGTTCATGCTTTGTTCAGCTCAGACATGATTATGAAAGTGTCTTATTTGTGTCTTGATAAGTATGGCCACAAAGTGATATGGTCTGAAGCAGATATTCTATGAAATTGTTTATGCTCATAAGAGAACATCAACACCCTACTGTGGGTCCCGGGCAACTCACAGCATCACCAAGGCCCAGCAGATAAGACCAGGTCAACTCCTGGCCACCAGTGACACCTCTTCTCTTTCTCAGAGGAGCACAAAATACCCATTGCTCATTCTGTAGCTCAACAGGAAAACTCGTTCTCAGGTGAGCTGGAAAGAAATCTAATAATGACACAATTTTAAAAGACTGGTAAATTCAACTACATCAAAGACAAATAAAAGCATTTTTTTTTAAAGCCCACAGCACCCGGTATTCCCAGTCAGTCTCCTGTCCAAGTACTAACCAGGCCCAACCCTGCTTAGCTTCTGAGATCAGATAAGATCAGGCACATTCAGGGTGGTATGGCCGTAGACCAAAATTTTTGCATGGCAAAAAAAAGACTACACCACAGACAAAAAACAAATGAAGGAGTGGGAAAATAGGTTTGCAACTTATATCAAGGACAAAGAGCTACTATCTCTAATATACAACTAGTTCTTACAAATTTAGGGGGGAATAGACCAACAATCTGTTGAAAAAATTTAAAATATATGCGTAGAGATTCCATAGGAAAATAATTGGAAGTCAATCTTAAACATGGGAAAAATTACTTAACATGGCTCATAAGAAGATAAGTGCAAATTAAAACTATACCAAGATGCCACTTCTCAGCTATTAAAATTCAATAATTTATTCAGATGGTGAGCCTGTTTGATAACAGGAATTCTTACACATCCCCAGAAGGAATACAAAATGCTGCAACTCTTATGGAAGGGAAATTTGGTAACATCTTAAAACATGGCATAATTGCATGTGCATGTACTTTTTATTCTCTCTCTCTCTCTATGTCTCTGTCTTTATCTCTATTTGTGTGTGTCTATCTCTCTCTCTGTCTTTTTCCATTCCTCCTCCTTTCTCTGCAGTGAGCAGTGAGCTCAGAGGTCTCATAGAGACAATTTGTTTTTCTTTTTGTTTTTTTATTTCTTTTTGTTTGTTTGGTTTTTGGTTTTGGGTTTTTTTTTTTTAAGACAGAGTCTCAGTCTGTCATACAGGCTGGAGTCCAATGGCACGACCTTGGCTCACTACAACATCTGCCTCCCTGATTCAAACGATTTTCTTGCCTCAGCCTCTCAAGTAGCGGGGATTACAGGCTCCTGCCACCACACCCAGATAATTTTTGTATTTTTAGTGGAGATGGGGTTTCCCCATGTTGCCCAGACTGGCCTCAAACTCCTGACTTCAGGTGATTTGCCCACCTTGGCCTCCCAAAGTGCTGGGATTTATAGGTATGAGCCACCGTGCCTGGCCTGAGTCAACTTGTTTTAATCGTTTTTATTTTTTATGTTTGTGTTGATCTATTTTTGGCTAATAAGAGCTCCTATTTTCTTTTGACTCAAGCGATTACTCTTTGTTAACATCCTAGCTTTCTGGCATGAAACATATTCCAGGGTC
This sequence comes from Cebus imitator, assembly GCF_001604975.1. Lineage (NCBI taxonomy): Eukaryota > Metazoa > Chordata > Mammalia > Primates > Cebidae > Cebus > Cebus imitator. Next base: position 503,753 of record NW_016107537.1, read on the forward strand.
TTCTTATATATTTCCCGGGCTAGACCCAGAATCAGCCATTCTTTCAAGGAACGTTGATTCCTTATCCTTTAAGGAATTCCATTTCCTTTCACTGGAGACCAGTATTAAGAGGACTACATGCCAGTTACAGGCAACTCATTGCCATTAGATTGTTATTACTTCTGAGCCTTACAGCAAGAAAAGGAAACAATATATTGGATAGCAATAAAAGCAACAAGTATACCAAATGCTTAGTATAAACATTGGCATTTTAAAGGAAAAACTAAGCATTTATCCAAACTTTTCTGTATGAACTGTGAAGAACAAAATAGTTCTATATAATGAAGAAAACTGCTGTGATAAAAATGAACTTAAAAAGTCACCATTTTCAGAGAGTAATAAAAAAATGTTCGGGCAACAATATTCATGCATTGAATTATCTATGACCACCTATATGCAATTAATGCTAGCAGTAATAAAATTGGAGTTAACAGACATTGGAAGACTCCGTTGTGAACAGGCATGAAGCAGACTTCACCTTCTGTAAAACGACCTTGCCACGGAAGTTACACATGGATTCATTAAGCCTGCAGAACTAACTTCCATTACAAGAAACATAGAAAATAAAGAGGTACATGACACCACAAGAAGCAAACGCACAGATCTAGGTGGTAGGACAACCAATCTGGTTAGGACAATTCAACAAATATCTGCAACAGGTTAGCGGCATCTGGCTAAGAAGGAAGAACGGCTAGTCTAGATGACAGACTCAAAGTCATGACAATCAGATTTTATGTGTTATCCTTTATTTGGATCCTGGGCTCACAAACCAACTGTAAAACAATAATGTTCACATAGTTGGGAAAATTCAATTATGATAAAGGTAATAAATGATACCAAGGAATTTATGTTAATTTTATTAGGGATGATAATCAGGGTCATGCTATGACTTTTGTGGCTTCTAGGAACTTTAGTCTATATGAGCTGCTTCTTCCATAAAAAAAAAAAATTATGATTCATTTTCGTTGTTTAATGTAATCCAATATGAACTTAATATTATAGATTAATATTATTATCTTTACTTTTTGCCTTTAAAAGAAATAAAAATTAAAACATTTTCCTGGGTCTGGTCCCTAAAAGTATTGGGGGTGTTAGACACTGGGCAGACTGTGTTCAATGGACAAGTCAGCCTGGGTGATAGGCCACAAAGAATTGGAGGAAATTCTTTACAATTATTTTACACCACAGAGTAAATTAATATGAATTTAACTCACAAAATGAAGAGCTCAAAGAGGAGACCATAAAATGGAATAAAACTGAAAAGGAATTTGTAATTTTCAGGACAAAAACTGAGAAGCCCCATAATTAAGTACATAATACATAAATTAGAAATAGCAAGGAAGAGAATAATTATCCCTAAAAGTATTTTGCTGACAGAATAAAGGCTGGTAACAATCACAATAATTCATAAAACAAAGACTAAGATTAAAGAAATTAGTCTAAATATCTCCAGTTCTATTTATTGATCCACAACAAAATGGATTACCTGCAACATCCTAACCATTCTCCTCTGGATGAGCTCTGGGTGGTCTATGTTTCCCTAAAAGTATGGCATTCAGAGTGGAATAGTCTCCTAGTTACTGTCAGACTGACAGACAATAGGGCAGAACTCTCATATTACTTGTTTCCAATTGGTGTAAACCAAGGGTGACAATTGGTTTATCTAAATTAATGCAAAAAAAAGAAACTGCTGGAATCTCAAAGAAAGAGGCATTGCTATTCTTGGGAATTTGGCTTGCCCCGTGGTAGCCGATTATGCAGTACCAGCGTCACAAAAGAGTTTTAGAAGTAAGACACCTCTTGTTCCAGGAATGAGGGAGTAAAAGTACCCTCTTACTGTTTAAGAGTAAAAGCACCCTCTTACTGTGAAACTAAACAAAGCAAATGAAAAAAAAATGAAACAACAAAATATGTAAAGTAACTGTTTTTCAGATATTGAACAATAGACAATGCAGGCTTGTGATCCTGGATATGGGTTATCTTAAATCTTTTGCCAAATGCTAAAGCCTAGCAGAGAACCACCATGGGGAGGGGAGGGTAAAGAGCTGAACAGAGTCAAGAGATCACATGTACTGGAAGAATTTGGAGTTCTGACTATGTAGAGTGAAGAGTTATTGCTGAACATCCTGAACATTCCATTTAGATTCCAGTAAAGACCATGACTTAAGAATAGGATTTCTCTAGCCATGGAATTAAGGAAACGCCAGAATCACTTAATCAAGCCTAAAACAAACACTAAATAAGATCAAGCTTATCCACCAATAAATCTATAAAATCTACAACTCCTTGAGGAAAGCAATAAAGTCCAGACTCTCAGAAACAGCCTCCACAGTATCCAGCACACAATGTAAAATTACTAGATATTTTAAGAAGTAGGCAAATCTAGCTCATAAGCAAGAGTAAATAGAGTCAGTAGAAACAGACCAAGACATGATACTGGAATTAGCAAACAAGGATTTTAAAATAGCCTCATAAGTGTGGATGTTCAGAATTTTAAAGGGAAGAGTGACTTTAATGAATGAATATGGGGAAATCTCAATAGAAAAATAGAAATTATAAAAATAAAAATGAAAAATTAAATGAAAATTCTGCAGCTAAAAAACATTCAAAAGAAAAATTTATTTCCTTGGAGTCAAAATAGACTAGAAAAATGCATCAACCAAATAGTAATGATATCGAAGAGTGAAATCAAAATGATGGCTACAAACACCCCTGCCTTCTCTCCTACTCCTTCATGGAGACCTTTGCTCAAGATAAAACAGTTTACTCATTCACTGTCCCCTAGAAACACCCAATTTTTTTTTTTCAGTTTCCATGTTTGCTCACACTTTTCCCTTATCTGGCTTTAAGATTTAATAGGAGGAAAGTGACATGGTACAGTCAATGTCAGGAGGCAGAGTCTGCAACATTCACTGGTAATGGAATAAGAGTCCACACGTGTGCTATTCTTGGACTGAATTATGTGCAGGTCAGACAATATTTGTTTTATACTATCTCCTCTAATGTCTTTCATTATAGAATGTAAAACTCTCGCGGGCAGTGGCTCACGCCTATAATCCCAGCACTTTGGGAGGCCGAGGCGGGTGGATCACGAGGTCAAGAGATCGAGACAATCCTGGTCAATATGGTGAAACCCCGTCTCTACTAAAAATACAAAAATTAGCTGGGCATGGTGGCGCTTGCCTGTAATCCCAGCTGCTCAAGAGGCTGAGGCAGGAGAATTGCTTGAACCCAGGAGGCGGAGGTTGCGGTGAGCCAAGACCGTGCCACTGCACTCCAGCGTGGGTAACAAGAGTGAAACTCCGTCTCAAAA
>NW_016107537.1:507119-515318 GCF_001604975.1 Cebus imitator
AAAAAAAAAAAAAAAAAAAAAAAAAAAAAAAGAACGTAAAACTCTCATCTGAGCATATTACTTTTTCAAATATTGGGAAAAAAACCCCTTTGAGAGAATGAAGTTACAGTTACTATGCTCCTTGCTATCTCAACTGTTTCTTGTCTATACATCTGTTAGGCTGCTCTTGTGTTACTATAAATACCTGAGACTGGGTAGTTTATAAGAAAAGAGGTTTAATTGGTTTACAGTTCTTCAGGCTGTACAGGAAGTATAGAGCCAGCATCAGCTTCCAGAGAGGCCTCAGGAAATGTCTACTCATGGCAGAAGTTGAAGTGAAAGCTTGTGTGTCACACGGTGCAGGCAGGTGCAAGAGAGAGAGTTTGGGGGAGGAGCCACAAACTTAATCAACCTGATCTCAGGGGAACTCACTCACTATCCCTAGGAAATGACCAAACTATGAGGTATCCACCCCCATGACCCAAACACCTCCTGCTAGGCCCCACCTCCAACACTGGGGATTACAATTCAACATAAGATTTGGTGGGGACACATTCAAACTATATCAACATCTGTCTGGAATCCCAACTAGTTATATTTTCCTTTCCTACAGTTATTGGTTTTTATCTCAGGTATATTTAAATACTACAACAATCTAAAAATTCTTTAGACCTAGCTTAGTTGCTACCTTTTCTATAAGGGCTTCTTTTATTTCCCAGCCACTGTCTTCCTCTGAACTCTCAAAGAACTTGTGATCTTACCAACACATTTGAGTTGCATTTCTGTAGTAACTGTTTTGTATACATGTGTCACATCTTATTCAAGACTCTGAACTTCCAGAAATCAGAGATGACATATTCTATAATCACAGTTCCCATAAGGCACAGGACAATGGACTTTATATAATATTTCTTTTCATTTCTTATCTCTGATCAAACAGGAAAATATGGAGTCATCCTGTCTATTCTTGGAAAGATTAATCAATGTGCATTAAAGGATCAGTAAATAGAAGGTGAGCCCACAAGTCACCTGTGTCTCGAAGGTTTGCAGTAATAGACATTGTATGGAAGGGTCAGAGAAACTAAATGGCAGGTAGGTGGAGACTAAGAACCCACTCAGGGAAAGACTTTGAAGGAAGGCTGTGGTTGGGAGTGGTGTATGTAAGGAAGGGGGACTGTGGCTTCTAGTCGTTGGGGTATCTGGGAGCTGACAATGACTGGGGTTCCCAAGTGGTTAGACTAGGAGGTCAATCTGGCCACAGCATTTGGGATATGGGAAGCACTAGGGGCCTATTTGGGAGAGGCTGAGTGCAGGACAGGGAGGACTGAATGTAATGATCTCAGGCCTTAGAACCCAGGGAGAAGCACAGACGGAAAGCAGCACTGTGGGAATGGAGTCACCAGTGACCCACCGTCTTCATAGAACCCCACTGGCCAGTGTAGGGACCTGGACCAGCAACCACCAGACAGGAAAGCGCAGTGATCAACAGCGCCTTCTGTTGGAAAGTGGGGAGATGGCAACTTAGCAGTCCTGGCTCCCCTAGGCACTGGGCTCTCTTATTCCTAGAACCTCCACATTTAAACGGTATATGTCTTCCTTACTCAAAGCCTGGACTTTCTGGTAGTCTGTGGTTTAATTCAATTTTCACAGTGGTTCATAACAGTTACAGTTACATGAACTGGTATATAACATTGGGGAAAATACAGTTTTTCTCTGATGATAATTGCCTTTTAAAATGATGATAATTGCCCCTTAAAAACAAGTTAATATTCTCACAGTACTCCTCTTTCATGTTGGCTAGTCAAGCCAGACTATTTTAGTCAAATTTTTAAATAAAGAATCAAATCCTAGTTTCCATTCTTTGGTTACTACTTCTTTGTTTCAATATTTTTATGATTTTTTTTTCAGTTACAATTAGCTTTTTGCAAGGGCTGACTGATTTGTTGATTTTCTAACTATTTTAATTACTTGGTTAGGTGTTCCATGTAGGATTTTCTTTTTCTTTTTAAAGTCCTGGATTAATGCCACACATTTTATTCTTGCCACTGCTTTTCCCACATCTTACAGTTATTGGTTTTTATCTCTGGTATATTCATCATTTCTAGATAGTTTAGTGCCTTGTTTTTAAAACTTGTGATGATGAAGTTATTGAATATGCATTTTCCTAGTTAATATGTTCATTTTTTTGGTGCTAGAAGTTGTTATTAAACTATGAGCCTATTTGAAACAAACCATCAAAAACAGGTGCCCCAACTTCTGCCTACAGGAATTCTAAGTAGGATCTTCTGGTGGGAGGAGGGAGAGACTGTGAGACTTCTTTTAGGCGAAATACAAGAAAATCCCTCTTCACGTATTTTCTAAGGAAGCCCTCAGATAACTCCACCAATGTTCCTGAACTTTGGCACCTGTGAATTATAAAGAATAGGCCTCCCCTGGGGACTCGAAAAGTTCTCAATATATATAAGAATCACTCTGTAGGCTTTTTAAAAGATCAGAACCTGGATGCCACCAGATACCACAAGAATCAAATCTCTGGGAGGGGCAGCCAGCTTTCCAGGTAATTCTACCCAGCAGCAAGGCTTGGGAGCCAACAAGCCAGGTGATGAAAAGCTCAACTTCAGAGCTATAAATGTGGGAAAATCCTTTTCAGTACTTGGGACCCTGGGCCAGCGGCAGAATAAACAACTAAAAAGTGTTTATTCCAGCTGCACAATAAACAACCAGTGGTAGAATAAACAACTGGAAAAGATAGCCGAGTGCGGTGGCTCACTCCTGTAATCCCAGAACTTTGGGAAGCCGAGGTGGGTGGATCACCTGAGGTCAGGAGTTCAAGACCAGCCTGGTTAATATGGTGAAACCCTGTCTCTACTAAAAATACAAAAATTAGCTGGATGTCGTGGCGGGCACCTGTAATCCCAGCTACTCAGGAGACTGAGGAAGGAGAATTGCTTGAATCTGGGAAGTGGAGGTTGCAGTCAGCCAAGGTTGCACCAGTGCGCTCCAGCCTGGACAACACAGTGAGACCCTGTCTCAAAAAAACAAGGGAAGAGAAGGGAAGAGGAAGGGAGGGGAAGGAGGGGGGAAAGGAAGTGGGGAAGGGAAGGGTGAATGGAATGTGGGCGGGAAGGAAAGAGGGGAAGGGAAGGAAGGGGAAAACACTGGAGAGTACTAGCTGGGAAAATAGGAAGCCAAGCCCTAATGTCCATCAGTCCAGCCGCTGGACCTGTGCTTTATTGGACTTCTCTTCCTGCCAATGACAAACTGGCAAGGTCAATGATTTTATGAACCTGATTATTTTGGAAAAGGTATTGTTTATTTCCGAAAAGAAAATTAGTTTGTTGTCCTTTCCATTTTGCTTTGCTTTTTGAGTTCTTACAACTTGGAAGTGATTTCTCCTTGACAAACTTTCAAGGTTGTCAATCTGGTTGTTAAATTTCACGACTGTCTGAATTATGGAAATTAAGATGTCTGCTTTCTGCTTGGTCTCTTTCCCTAATTCTGCAAATCTGTTCCCTGTTACCTTTATTCAGCTGTTTATGACTTCCAGTTTGTGTCTGAAGTTCTAATTGTCTCACATCCAAGAAATTAATTCTTTAGAGCTTTTAAGTAGAAGAAGCACAAGTGCCCTGAGCTAGATGTGGGGTCTTGGACACACTTCCCTCTCCTCAGGACTTTTTTCCTTTCCCAGGCAACAGAGTTGGTGGGGAGCTGACACTAAGCCAAGGGAGTAGGGGAGAAGGGGAGGAGTGGGGACAAGGGTCTACTGTGCTCACCTTCTTTGATTTTAAACCATATGCTTCTACATCTGGAAAATCGGCTATAAAACCTTTCTTCATTTCTTGCTTGCTTGCTGGCTTGATATTCTCCTCTCATTTCTTTCTTTTCTTTTCTTTATTTTTCATTTCTCCCTTCCTTCCTTTCTTCCTTCCCTCTTTCTTTCCTTCGTTCAGTTTTTTGAAATCCATCAGTGTTTATTTGTTTTCTGGACTTCTGACCACAGTTCTAGATTCACAGATAATAGCAGGAAAAATCTAGATATTTTGTTTTCAATTTGGCCAAACCCAAAAGCATTTCAGAGAGATTCTAATAAAAAGAAGTTCATTAATAATGACAGCTTGAGCTCTTACTGTGTGATAACCCCTATGTGACCTTGCATTAATTTAGATTCTACTCAGCCCTCAGCCACCATGCAGCTGTCTCCATCAGCTATTGTTTCTCATCACCTTCCAATCTGATGATTCTAGTTGCTGGTATTTATTAAACAAAATTATGGGAGGCCATTGTTCCAGACTGAGCTACTGCACGAGGCCCCAACAGACCAGAAGACTGAACTAAAATAGAGTCATGCATGCTAAGTAACATGTAATCAAACTGAAACTTAAGAAAGCAGATAGATCTCCAAACAGACCAGTTTCTGTTCTCCTAAAAATAGGAGATTTCAGCATAGTTAAGGAACTCCCCTCCGCTCTAACCCTTGACGTCAAAGCCCAAAGTTTTGTTCAACTTCCTAAAGGGTGAAATTGTTAAACTGAGTTAGAGTTGCTTCCTTACATAATTTAAGTTCAGCCTAAATGTTTCTTCAAATATAGTGAACTATAACCTAACTGGATGTGTGGGCAAATTATAACCTACTCTTGTATCAATCACACAGTTTCAGCCAATCACAAGTGGCCAACTGTTCAAATAAGGCGAATACTGAGCTGAAACCAATCCAGTTGTTTCTGTATCTTACTTCCATTTTCTACCCATCACTTTCCTTTTTCCATCCACAAATATTGGCCAGCCACGTGGCAGCCCTGGAGTCACTCTTAACCTAATCTTTTTTGGGAACTGTTGATTCTCTCATTCTTTGCTCAGTGAAGTCCTGTTTAATTTGTTTAAAGTTTTTCTTTTAACCTACTGGACTGAGACTTGCTTCCTGTTCTCATAAGTTCTGCACAGCACCTCACTGTCACCCAATCCAGTCTGTGTTTGCATTATATCCCCATTCCTCTGGCCCTAGCAACAGACGTATACTGCTTATGAAGGAGGTAAAGGAATTAGCTGCACTTACATAAAAAGTGTCTACATCAAGGTGGTGAGAAGACAAGCCAACGACCAGGATGAAATATTTGCAAAAGACCTTTCTGATAAAGAACTGTTATCAAAATATACAAAGAACTCTTAAAACTCAATATTAAGAAAATAAACAATCCTTTTTAAAAATGGACTAAAAATCTTAACCTCTCCAAAGATGGTCAGATGGCAAGTAAGTAAGCATATGAAAAGATGCTCCACCTCATATGTCATTAGGGAATTTCAAATTAAAACAACAGTGAGATACCACTACACATTTTTTAAAATGGCCAAAATTCAGAACACAAACAATACCAAATATCTGTGAATATGCGCCACAACAGGAACTCTTCTTATTGATTGTTGGCGGGAACACAAAATCATACAGCCCCTTTGGAAGCCAGTTTGACATTTTCATACAAAGCTAAACATGCTCTTATCATATGATCCAGCAATTGTACTACCTTGCACAATATCCAAAGGAATTGAAACTTATGAGCACATCAAAACCTGCACGAGAATGTTTATAGCAGCTGTATTCATAATTGCCAAAACTTGGAAGCAAGCAAGAGGTCCTCCAATGGGTGAATGGATAAATCATCAGTATATCCAGGAAGCAGAATATTTTTTTCATCATTAAAAAGAAATTAGCTATCAAACCATGAAAAGATGTGGAGGAAAATTAAATGCCTATAATTAAATGAAATAAATCAGTTTTAAACAAGTACATACTATATGATTTCAACTATGCCATATTCTAGAAAAGGCAAAACTGCAGAGACAGTAAGGTACATACATGTTATTGCACACTTGTCCAAACTCATAGGATGTACAACATTAAGAGCGAACGCTCATGGAAATTATGGAGTATGGGTGATAATGATGTGTCAGCGTAGGCGCATGGATTGTAACAAAAGTACAGCTCTGGTGTGCGATGTTGATAATGGACAAGTTGTAGGGGGGAAGCTAGGATATTTCTGTCTCTTCTGCTTAATTGTGCTGAAAATCTAAAACTGCTCTAAACAGTAAAGTCTATTTTAAAAGAAAAAAGTCTCTACATATAACCCCAATCATAAAGTGGAGGTGGGGTGGGGGGTAATCTTTCCTCTTTCCACTTTCTGCCACTGTAGATAGACATCTCTTTCCTCCAGGGAGTTACTCTATTTGGGGGTGGAGGCGGTGTGGGGAAAGTACACAAGACAGCCTGTCATTGTCCAGTATGCTGCTTACAACAAGTAATGCTTCCCATCTGATATGCTTTGGCTGTGTCCCCACCCAAATCGCAACTTGAATTATATCTTCTAGAATTCCCACATGTTGTGGAAGGGACCCAGTGGGAAGTAAGTGAATTATGGGGCTGAGCTTTCCCATGCTATTCTCGTGATAGTGAATAAGTCTCATGAGATCTGATGCATCTATCAGGGATTTCCACTTTTGCTTCTTCCTCCTTCTCTCTTGCCCCCGATATGTAAGAAGTGCCTTTTGCCCTCCACCATGATTGTGAGACCTTCCCCAGACACATCGAACTGTAAGTCCAGTTAAACCTCTTTCTTTTATAAATTACCCAGTCTGGGATATCTCTTTATCAGCAGCATGAAAACAGGCTAATACAGTAAATGGATACGAACAGAGTGGGGCACTGCTGAAAAGATACTTGAAAATGTGAAAGCAACTTTGGAACTGGGTAACAGGCAGAGGTTGGAATAGTTTGGGGGCTCAGAAGAAGACAGGAAAATGTGGGAAAGTTTGGAACTTTCTAGAGACCTGTTTAATAGCTTTGCCCAAAATGCTGATAGCGATATGTACAGTAAAATCCAGGCTGAGGTGGTCTCACATGGAGATGAGGAACTTGTTGGGAACTGGAATAAAGGTGACTCTTGCTATGTTTTAGCAAAGAGACTGGCAGAATTTAGCCCCTTCCTTAGAGATCTGTGTACCTTTGAACTTGAAAGAGATGATTTAGAGTATTTAATGGAAGAAATTTCTAAGCAGCAAAGCATTCAAGAGGTGTCTTGGGTGCTGTTAAAGGCATTCAGTTTTATAAGGGAAGCAGAGCATAAAAGTTTGGAAAATTTGCAGCCTGACTATGCAATAGAAAAGAAAAACCCATTTTCTATAGAGAAATTCAAGCTAGCTACAGAAACTTGCATAAGTAGCAAGGAGCCTAATGTTAATCCCCAAGACCAACCATGGGGAAAGTGTCTCCAGGTCATGACAGAGACCTTCACAGCAGCCCCTCCCATCACAGGCCCAGAGGCCCAGGAGGAAAAAGTGGTTTCATGGGCTGGGCCCAGGGTCTTCATGTTGTGCATGGCTCAGCTCAGGAACTTGGTGCCCTGTGTTCCAGCAACTCCAGCCATGGCTGAAAGGGCCAACATAGCACTCGGCACCACAGCTTTGGAGGGTGCAAGCCTTGAGTCTTGGAAGCTTCCACATGGTGCTGAGCCTGTAGGTGCACAGAAATCAAGAACTGAGGTTTGGGAGCCTCCTCCTAGGTTTCAGAAGATGTAGGAAAATGCTGGATGCCCAGGCAAAAGTTTGCTGCAGGGGCAGGGCTCTCATGAAGAACCTCTGCTATGGTAGTATGGAAGGGAAATGTGTAATTGGAGCCCCTACACAGAGTCCCTACTGGGTCACTCCCTAGTGGAGCTGTGAGAAGAGGACCACCATCTTCCAGACTCCAGAATGGCAGATCCAAGTACAGCTTGCACCATGTACCTGGAAAAGCTGTAGACAATGCCAGCCCATGAAAGTAGCCAGCAGGGAGGCTGTACCTTGCAAAGCCACAGGGATGGAGCTGCCCAAGACCATTGAGACCCCACCTCTTGCATTCAGCTATAAGACATAGATTCAAAGGAGATCATTTTGGAACTTTAAGATTTGACTGCCCTGCTGGATTTCAGATTTGCATGGGCCCTCCAGACACTTTGTTTTGGCCACTTTCTCCCATTTGGAATGGCTGTATTTACTCAATGACTGTATCCCCATTGTATCTGGGAAGTAACTAACTTGCTTTTGATTTTACAGGCTCATAGTGGAAGGGACTTGCCTTGTCTCAAATGAGACTTTGGACTGTGGACTTTTGGGTTAATACTGAAATGAGTTGTGACATTGGGGGACTACTGGGAAGGCACGATTGGTTTTGAAATGTGAGGACATGAGATT
>NW_016107537.1:515378-566755 GCF_001604975.1 Cebus imitator
CAACTCTCAACTTGAATTGTATCTCCCAGAATTCCCACAAGTTATGGGAGGGACCCAGTGGGAGGTAATTGAATCATAGGGCCAGTCTTTTCCATGCTATTCTCATGATACTGAATAAGTCTCACGAGATCTGATGAGTTTATCAGCGGTTTCTGCTTTTGCTTATTCCTCCTTCTTTCTTGCCTCCAATATGTAAGAAGTGCCTTTTGCCCTCCACCATGATTGTGAGACCCTCCCCAGCCACGTGGAATTGTAAGTACAATTAAAACTCTTTCTTTTATAAATTGCCCAGTCTGAGGTATGTCTTTATCAGCAGCATGAAAATAGACTAATATACCATCTCTCAATCAACATGAGGCCACAGCTTTTGCACCTTAAAATCACCAAGCCCAGCCTCCTGTTATGAAAACTGATTAACCAGACAAGGAAGATCATAAGCTCCACACTCTTCCTCTATATTATGGGACTACCATAGGAAATGTCTGGTTCAGGCCATATGAGTATGCCTTGGTCTCAATTTTGTCATAAGAGCACCCAATGATTTTCTTTTTCTTTTTTTTTTTTTTTTTCTTGAGACTGAGTTTCACTCTTGTTGCCCAGGATGGAGTGCAATGGCAGCAATCTCGGCTCACCGCAACCTCCGCCTCCCAGGTTCAAGTGATTCTCCTGCCTCAGTCTCCTGAGTGGCTGGGATTACAGGTAGGCACTGCCACACTGGGCTAATTTTGTATTTTTAATAGAGATAGGGTTTCCCCATGTTGGTCAGGTTGGTCTCAAACCCCCGACCTCAGGTGATCCACCCACCTTGGACCCCTAGAGTTCTGGGATTACAGGCCTGAGCCACTGCACCAAGCCACACTCAATAATTTTCTTCTGCTGTCCTGACTCTCAGACCTTTTCTTTGGAGGATGGTGCCAACTTCATTCCCTGCTCCCATTGGTCGAATATGACTCAGACTGGACCAATCAGAGCCTTGCATTCCCCTGGGCATAGTGATTAGTTCCAGGATCAAGCCACACTTAAAACCATGTCTTTAAACTCTCTGTCACTTGAGCTTATACATTTCCTCTTTGCATAAGCAGCTTTGGGTTGGGTTTGCTGTTGCATGCCACCATAATAGCACTGAAGATTCATCCACACAGAGGCTGGTGCCTGTGAAGGTGTGCCCGTGTAAGGCCAGCTGCCAAGAAGATACGAGCCTAACATCCAACCTTGAGTTTGTATGCAACTGTTGACTGGAGACTGTTGGGGAGAGAAGAGGCTTCTAGGAGACAGGGTAGGGCTGGATGCATTAAGACAGGGTAGGACTGTGAGGGGCCATCAGAGTGAGCCTTCAAACCAGCTCCAGAGCCACCAGTCTGCCTCTGTGGGCCTCTCTTTGACTCTCTTCCAATCTGTGCCATTTCTGCAGCTCTCTTCCCTCCGTCATAAATACAATTGTGCAGCCAAGTGAGTCCAGACTCAACCAGCTCTTTCTGACGCATACCCAGGGCTCTGCAATCTGCTTTCTTCTCCTTCTTCATTTGTAGCCCGTAAGTGTGATGGTCTGCCCCACACACCAAAGTCCACTGTCTCAGAACCTCACCCCAGACCCTCTGGAGCCCCTGCCTTAACAGTCAGCCCCTCACTGACCACCATCAGCTGAGGCTGAGGTTCTCTGACACATAGTGGTTCTCCACTCTGGTGGTACCTTAGAATCACTTGAAAAGATTGGACAAAACACTGAGGCCTCGGCCCCATCTGCAGCTCTTCTGATTTAACTGTTCATGAGTACGACCTAGGCAACAGGATTTTGTAAAATTCCCCGGATGATTCTAAGGTGCAGTGAAACAGTGTGAATTCCTGCTCACAATTTCTGGGGAAGCTCCACGCATGCCTCTTGGCATGTGCTTGTTGAATTTGAGGAGAGGTTCACACACAAACACAAAGATCTTCACGAGGCACTTCAGACTAGTGTCCCTTTTCCTCAGTCCTTCCAGTGGTTTTCCATTGCACATGGAGTGTCCTAGAAGGCTGTGTGTGTAAATAGGCCCCTGTCTGCCTCTCCTTCCTCATCTGCAAGCACTCTCTTATTGCAGACCTGAGGCGACCCCCTGGCCTTCATTCTGATCCCTCATCTTGGGGACCTCCGTCATAAGCCTGACTTCCACGCATCACTCAGCCTGAGCTTAAACGTCCCAGAGCACCCCCGCTGAAGCAGGTCTCTTACCTAGTCACGCCATTGCATCCTCTGGCTTCATTGTCATAGCATTTAGCACTATGCAAAGTTACTTTGCTTTTATCTATATACATTTATTTATTGCCCATCTCACAGCCTCCCACCCTGCACATCCAACAAAGTAAGCCCCAAGAGGACAATTCTGTCTGTTCTTTCAAGTTTGTATCCCCAGTACCCACTGCCTGGGAGTACCCCTGGAGCTCAGCAAACACTCACTGACTAAATGGATGCATTTTCCCTAGCAGGATGTACAGATGAAGAAAGACCAGAGGATATCAAATCTCACCACAAGGTAGGAGCATGTGTCCAGTCAATGGAGAGTTCCTCTGTGCTGCACGAAGAGCACTCAGAGAGAAAATGTCAACATAAGGCACCTTTGGCTTTCCATTCTTCCATATCTGTCTAAAGAACCCACATGCCAGAAAGACCAGCCATCAAACCAGACAAGGAAGCTGGGACTTCAAATCGTCCCTACCTAGCCTCAATTGTTCTCTCTTTACAATGGACACATTCATATTCTTCCAAAATATTGACATCATTTTGAAACTGGCTACAAAATACTTTAGAAGGAAAGATTCCACATGTTCCAGAAATAAAGTCCTTGAAATACTTTTTAAAATGAGGCTAGAAACCAATGTTTTAAGAAGAAGTCACCTAAGGCTGGAGAGTTGGGACCTTCTGGCTTACTGATATTTATTGATCAATTACTATATGCCCTAACATGTTGTGTAGTAGTTGATCAGTAACTGCTAAGTATAAACAAATTTTCAGATTCCACAAATAGGGTTTAGTTATAATAAATTGGTAAAATCAGCCAGGGCATGGTGGCTCACACCTGTAATCCCAGCACTTTGGGAGGCCGAGGCTGGTGGATCACGAGGTTAGGAGTTAAAGACCAGCCTGGCAAAGATGGTGAAAGCTCGTCTCTACTAAAAACACAAAAAATTAGCCAGGCATGGTGTCAGGCACCTGTAATCCCAGCAACTCGGGATGCTGAGGCAGAGAATTGCTTGAACCTGGGAGGTGGAGGTTGCATTGAGCTGAGATCACGCCACTGTACTCCAGTTTGGGTGACAGAGCAAGACTCTGTCTTAAAAAATTTATATAAATAAAAATAAACTAGTAAAGTCCTTTTTTATACAGATTTTTTCCATGTGTTTGAGAAGACAGAACGAACATTTGAAACATGGAGCAGTAAAGTGCTCAAATTTGGTAGTTTGAATAGTTAAAAGTTAACGGTAGTGCAGAATGAAGAAAAGAGCCAGCAGCTTGGAGAAAGAAGAGCAGAGTCTTCTGCTTTCAGTCTTAGTCACTTATCCTCTGAGCACCTGATTTGGGCGCCAAGCCCCCAGAACCATACATGCTTCATTTTCCTAGTATTTAACACTATCTGCTCCATGCAAGCTCATTGAACAAAGGAATCCACTTGTAGAGAGGGAATGATAATGATACTAGCCTCTGTGGCTGGGAGGTTTAAATGAGATAATGAAGCCAAACAGTTTTGTAATTCATAAAATGCTATAATATATTGTACATTATGATTAAATACTAATCATACAGCCCAACAATAGGAGAGCCTGAGGGAGTCATGGAGGTGTCACTGCCCACCAGAGACCTGTGGGAAGGCTTCTTGGAGATGGGAGAGGGGCGAAGCTCTAGAGCGTCCTTCACCTTTCTCCATCACTACAGCGAATCTGCATTTAGCAGATCCCACCAGGTGGCAGGAGCCCCCTTGCCAATCTTCATGGGGAACATGGGTTCTCATCTGGGAAAAAGTTCATGCTCCAAAGGCCAGAAATGCGTCCCTCTCAGGCCAGATTCCCTCCACATGGCAGAGAGTTGCTTTTCAGCAAATTGGATCTAATAATATTTCAGCCAGAACCCCTCCTACCCCCACCTGACACATTAACATCCTTGGAAGAAAGGCTCTGGAGCCATTCAGGATCTTATTATTGCCACTATAATTATTATAGTTATGACTGTGACAATCATTATAAGGAAAATCATCCAAATGTAATAAGGAAAAAAAAGGAGGGGACTTCATGGCTCTGAGCAAAGTTAAAAGGCCAGCAGAAAAGTGTCAGTGTCCCTTCTACCAGGCCACCTCCAAGTGTGTGGGGAAACTGGGTGTGTACTGCAGGGGTGCAGGGGAACTGCACTATCGTAGGAAGAAGCTCTTTCCTTCTCCTTCCTGCCCAACATTTGTCTGTCCTCCTTCCCAAATGTCTCTAGCAGCCCTCACTTCCTCTCCATCCCTTCTTTGACTGCCTGAACTCAGGCCCTTGTCGCCTCTTCTGTATTATTACAAGACCCCCCGACCCACCTCCCAGCCCAATCTCTCTAGCATTGCCCCAAAGGGATTTTTTAAATAGATGGCATCATGACACTCTTCTGTCAAAACCAGCTGAAGCTTCTCATGGAAAATATGAGAATATATATGGAAGTCTTCTGCATGACTTGAAAGTCTTCAGACTGGTGCCATTATTTGCATGTTTGTGCCCCTCCTAAAGTCACAAGGTGATGATGTTAGGGTGTGGGGCCCTTGGAAGATGATTAGATCATAAGGGTGGAACCTATGGGAATGAAATTAGTGTCCTCATAAAAGAAGCCCCAGAGAAGCCCCTCACCCCTTCTGCCATGTGAGAACCCTGCAATAAGGTGCTGCCTATAAGTCAGAACACAGGCCCTCATCAGATATCCAATCTGCCTAATCCTGGACTTCCCAGCCTCTGGAACTGTGAGAAATACATTTCCGTTGTTTATAAGCCATCCAGTCTGTGGTGTTTGGTTATAGCAGCCTAAGCACACTAAGACAATTGGCACTGCCTTATCCCACGTGGCTCACAGGCAGAAAGACAGATCCTGGGCTCCTGCACACACGTCACCCGTTCACATGCCTTATGTCCTCTTCATAGTCAGTCAAGTTGTTCTCATAGCCTGCAAATACCTGATCATCCTACCATCCACCCTTCAAAATCTTTCAAACTTTGGCTCAGACCACCTCTTCCAAATATTTCTCAATCTTGGAATTATCTTCTCCTCAGCCTCTCCTAAGTATGTTATTTGCATTCAAGATACCCTGTTTCAGATTTGGGCTACTAAGTTCACATCTCTAGTGCTCTGAGTCTGCAATCCCTAGAGGTCACCTGGCTCACCTCCTCCTCCAATATTTAGCATTAGCAAATAGTTGGAGCTAAACAAATGCTTGGTAAGTTCAAAGTACATTTTATTGCTTTACTTTGATGTGCTCCTGCAATGACTCTGCGAGGTGAGCACATCACTGTAATGACCACAGTGCTGCACATGAACAAACAGAAGCCAAGCAACTTGGCCTGGGCCGGACACCAAGGTGATGGATCCATGCATAGAGTCTAGCTCAATACAAAGGAAGCAAGGGTGGACCCACTCAGAGTGGTACACTGCACTGGGAAGGTGCCTGGGGTGACTCCATGAGTCACAGTGTTAACACAGTGCTTAAGAATCCAGGCTCTGCATCTGAATCCCAGCTTCATCATTTCTACCTGTGCAATCCTGGGGAAGTTTCTTCACCTCTGAATTTCAGTTTCTTTGTTTGTAAAATGAGGTTAATAATAGCACCCTCACAGGATTGCCAGGAGTAAATTAGGTAGCATCAAATACTAGCATTGAAACAGGCAGAAACCGACACATAAAGTTTTGTTGTGATTAAATTAGCACTAAGAGTATTGAAAAACAACAGAGTCTGATTTTTCTTTTGTGCCTGGGAATGGTGGAGAGGAGTCCAAAGTACCATCCCAGGAATGAGGAGGAGAAGGAGAGGTTGGAACAACATCCCCTGGTTGTCTGAGCACATTCCCAAGATACCAGGCCACCCATCAGCATTTCCCAAGCAACAAGTCACTGTCATTTCCTCCCCCATGTCCTGGGAAAGCACACAAATTGAGTTCATTTCACAAGCCGCTGTCTCCTGTTCTCAGGCCCAGTCATGACCTTCACTAGCTATTTGATATGCAAAGATTCAGGTATCAGCCAAGTTGGATGTGGTTCTGTAGGCATCTTTGGGCACACAAGAGATGAAAGCATCATGCTTGCAAGGAGTTACAGTCAGCGCATGGAAGAGATGGCCTCTTGCTTCTTTGAATCCAGTTTAATGTAAGGTGAATACTGTTCCCGAGATCAAACGAGATCGGGCTCGTTCAGGGTGGTACGGCCGTAGACTGAATACTGTTATCTAAGTGGAAGGAAGACACTGAGAAAAAAAAAAGAGAGAAGTTTCAACAGTGACAAGGAAGCAGGCAAGACCTGCTTCCTAAGTAGCAGCGGAGGCTGAAGAGTTCAGACCCTGGAGTCAATCTGCCTGTGTTCAAATTTCTGTCCCATCACTTCCTAACTGCATGGCTTTGGGCAGGTTATTTTGGCATTTTCTATTTTCTTACCTGCAAAGTAAGAGTGCTGCTAACATCCATATCATAGAATTGTAAGGATTAAATTGGATAATGCATGCAAAGTGCATAGCGCAATATTGGACACAATAAACGCTCACTTGTTTAAGTGGGTTAGTAGTGATGGTGGTGGTGGCGGTGGTAGTCTGATCCTGACCCAAACTGGGTGAATATTTTTATTCCCATTTTACAGTTGAATAAACTTGGATTCAAGCAGCCAAGAGTCTTGCTCAAGGTCGCATAGTCAGTAAATGGCAGTCCACTCTGTTTCTGCCTGGGAGCTGAATGAGTGATCCAAATCCCCTAAGGAGGAGGAGCTGAGACAAGAACAGACATTCTTCTTCGGAAATCAGAGGACAAGGAAGATCCAAACCAAAAACAAACTGAGCCTACCAGCTAGGTAAAATATTAAAACATTCCAAATCATTACTTAGAACTAGTTAAGAGCATGCCTACTGAGAAAGTCACTTTCTTCTACTTCCCTGAAATTGTCAACTTGTGCAAGTTTTCACCATTCTCCTCCCCAATATTCATCTACCTCAGATGTAGTACTTCTGTACTCAGATGTAGTAATTCACAGGAAGTCTTATAACCAGGGACAGAGGTGAAGTTTCCCCTGGAAGGAGCCCTAAGTCTATGGGTTTGAGCAGCAAAGGCAAGGAGGCTCCAATCTTGACCCCAGAGCTATTTCAAGAGGGTCTGGGCTGCAGAAAAAGCCCACTTGTCTAGGACCTCTCCTGCAGGCTACTGTTCTATCCCAGGTGAAATCTACTCAATAAAAGCATTAAGATAGCATTTATTGACCAACTTACTCAAGGGTCGAAGGTCAGGAACTGCAGCTTCCTGTTAAGAAGTGTTAAGACAAAAAGGAGACAGTGACCTCAGAAATTACAAATGACCTGGGGGATTTATGAGATGTGCCACTCACCACTTTTTGGTTATGACTGTAATGTTGCTGAGAGCTAGACACTTGGAATGGCTGAGGCCCTAAGTAGATGTATGATGACATGATAGGTGCTCATAGACACCCGTTAAATGAACGAATAGAAGTCCCGTCACTCTGAGTGAGCTTAGTGACATGCCCTTGCAGCCACTCTCTCCTTTGGTTCTCCTGGAAGCTCCGAGAGTTAACCTCAGCATGCATTCTTGTCCACCAGTACACACATGGTTCTTCTGGGGGCATCTCAGTAATAAGAGCAGCATGAAGTTTCTGGGCACAAATCTTATGAGCTTTCCATGATACCACACGTGGAGGTGTCGGGAGTGCTGCTGGTACATTCTAAGACCTGTCACATCTCCTTGCTTTTTTCTTCCCTTTCTCTTGCACAGGTTTCAGGGGGAACCAGACATTTGAGCCCCAGGTGGCATCTTGCCTTAGGTTGTTCTGGCTGTCCCTCTCACTAGCTTCTCTGAGTAGAAAGAACAAACTGAGATGTTTGAAAAAGAGTTGTAAGTTTCAAGTGGGAAGACCTAGGATCTAGGACCAGCTCGACTCCCTGTTAGCCAAGGATCCCTGGCAAGTCATGAACCATTTCTGTTCCTCAGATTCCTGATCTGTCCTCTGGGGTGTGGAGAGGCCAGCTAAAGGAAATAGGAATGTGAAATGACCTGGGCAGTACCTGACACATTTCAGGTGCTGGAAAAACTCTTGTGGGGGATAAATATGAAAATGCATGCTAAGCAGTTATCCTGGGTCCTGGGCTCAATAAACATTGCTACTACACTTACTGTCTGACCAACTTTAATCCCTGGGATGATGTCTGTCTAGCATTCTCACACTGGGAGCTGCCCCATTGCCACCACTATGGCTTCCACCTCCCCAGATCCCTGAAAACTACCCCTGCCTCTTTGGCCTCCCCAGGTTCCCCAACCTCCCTGGGCTTCCCCTCACCCAGTCCATGGGGCATGCATCTCATCCAGCCTGGATGCAATGGTCAGGCCCTACTACCACCCTCACTGACCTACTGCAGTCCCTGCCTCTCAAAGTTTCACCACGTCTGTGGCAAAATTCCAGGTCAGGCTGAAGGTCCTCATCAAGCCTTTGATATTTCTGTCTCCAGCTGAGCAGTCTTAACCATCTCATATTCATCTGAAGCACATTCCCTGTCCCAGAGCCCAGAACCTTCTCCAGGCCTCTGGAGCACCTGGTTGGAGTCTTGCCTCCCTTCTCAGCAAGTGATTTTGTCTCCTTGTTCTGGTGAGTCAGACGCCCTGGGGTGAGTGCCTGTCTGCATCCCTTCAGAACCACATAGCACGTGGGGCCACTGAGAGACAGGAAGAGAAATGGGAGGGGTGACATGGGATGGAGGCATGGCATCCTGGCAGCGGAAATGGGCTGGAGTGTGGCCCTGGGGACTCACTGACCACTAAGCCTGAGGGAAGAGGCAAGGCCTGATGTCGAGTCTGGCATGTGGTAGACACTCAGTAAATATCCACTTATGCATGCCCAGCGTTGACACTTAATAATTAGATTTTACTGTATTCCACATCATCCCAAGAATGCTGATGTCCAGGATCAAATTGCTGATATCCCTGCTTTTTGTGGACTCCATGTGTGGTGAGGAATTGAAGAAGGGGAGACCTACCCAACTTCCATAACCCAAGATGACATGTTAGAGAGAGCCAACAGCCTGTTGGGAGGCTCATGCATCTGCTTGGTGCGGGGGAGAAATTGAACGTGTTCAGTCACAGATTGGTCTGAAGAAACAAGACCAAAGGAAGTGCAGGGGGCAGGTGGGAGAGTGTATTCCACTTTTCAGAAGTCAGGTGTCCTCAGAGGATACGCCTTCCAAAGCCCATGCGATCCATGACATTTGGGTGGCCAGCAGCACCAGCTTCCGCCTTCGTGGGGACACAAGCTGCCTGTGTGGTTTGTCCTCTGCACCCCTGTGTGCAGTGGGATGCAGGTCAGTGGAACTGCTCTGTGGAGAGGTCAGCAGAGGGAGTGGATCACGACAGGGGCCGGGAGACTGGCTTCTCATTTGGGCCCTGCAACTGATGATGTCACACTGTATGTGACAAAGAACATCACTTTTCTACCCAAGGGCCTCAGTTTGAAATTAGGATCTTGGCCCAAATCAGTGGTTCTCAAACTTGGATCAGAAGCATTTGTAGCGTTTAGTAAAACACAGTTGCCCTGCCCCACCACCAGAATTTCACGTTCAGCAGGTCAGAGGTGGGACCTAAGACCGATTCTAGCAAATTCCCAGATGGGGTTTATGCTGCTGACCCAGGTACCACACTTTGAGAACCACTGGCCTAAATAATGACTACAGCTCCTTCCATATCTGAGATTTTAGAATTTTGTTTCTACGAAGCAGTGTAATATGGGAAGAAGAAATTAAGAGGTAAAGGAGAATTTTAGAAGACACATGAGGCCTGGTGCAGTGGCTCACACCTGCAATCCCAGTACTTTGGGAGGCCAGGTAGGAGGATTACTTGAGGCCTGGAGTTGGATACCAGCCTGGGCAACATAGCAAGGTTTCATCGCTACGAAGAAAAAAATCTTTAAAAAATTGCCAGGCATGGTGGCATTCACCTGTAGTCTTAGCTACTCAAGGCTAGGGTGGGAGAATCTCTTGAGCCTAGGAGTTCTAGGCTACAATGGAGCTATGATCACAGCACTGCACCCCAGCCTGGGCAACACAGTGAGACCCTGTCCCTAAAAGAAGAACGAGGAGGAGCAGAAGGAGCAGGAGAAGAAGGAGGAGGACAGGAGAAATTTCTGAACAGTCCCCTCAAGCAGCAAGCAGGGAACTGAGCATTGCCCAGGCCTGGCAGAAAAAGGGCTGAGGGCCTAGCGGGACTACTCTCTCCTCTATTCTGCTCTTAGGGTTTCTTTTCATTTGGTTTTCATTGGCTTCTACATCTAAGACCATATTTCACGACAGCAGCTGCTGGAGTCTAATGAAATACTTTATGGGAAAGCACTTTGAAAATATGAAGGAAAAGGCAGGGGGTTTATTTTGAACGTCTGTTTATATTTTCTGTTTTGCCTCCTTCACAAAAGCAAATGATGATTGCAATAAAAGACAGAGCTGTAGTTGCTGGGAGAGAGTTGAATGGGATGGAATTGAACTTATTTGACTTAAGTAAGAGTCTCATTATCCCCACTCATAGGAACCAAACACTGAATGGATGTGGAGGGAGGCCTGGGTGGCCCCAAAGATGAAGGAGACATTCTCTCCCTTAGAACAGGGGAGGAGACCGGCCAAGCTGCCACAGGGCACAGGTGTGTGAGGGCCGTACACACTGTGTTCATTTTCAGAGGGCCTGGGAGCCACTTGCAGGCAACTTCTTTCATACCTTGGACCCTAAACTCTTGCAGGTCAAAATGTCTTGGAGTCTGTGGTCAGAACATCCATTCAGTGGTCAGGGCCCAGAATGAGAGTTCAAGCTTCCTGACCCCTGGTCAGTGTCGTTACCACTGTCTCAATGTCTTTGATGGTCTCGAGGTTTCTCACCTGCAAGTACAGCAGAGACCCCTTGGACTTGGCTCTGACCCCTTTTTATTTGGGGTTTTCTTTCTATGCACATGCAGCTGCTCTTTCTAGACACCTGCCCTCACCTCCTATCCCAACATGTGGAAGCAGATAGATCTGCAGGGACCGAAAGGCAAACTAAGCAGTTTATCCATGAACAATATCACCTTACATGGGACCTCTGGGATCCCTGCCCCAGTGCCTCCATGGGCTCTGCTCTGGCCTCCTGAGCCATGACTCTTCCAATGAAGAGAAGCTCCTGGGGAACCAAGGGGATAAGCCCACCTGGAGCCCCTTCCCACATAGCCCATGCTCCAGTACACACCGTTAACCTGGGGGTGGTCAAAGGGTGGATATTTTAGGGGAGGCCTTTGAAGGGTCAAGATGTTCACCTATCTGTACACAAGCCCCTCAGGGTTCAGACAAGAACTGGGAATGAGGTCAAGGGAGGCCTCAGGCGTTCATTTGCACTCTTGTACAGGTCCTGCCAGCACTCAGACCTGCCTGTAAAACTGAGTTAAGTGCCAATTTCCCAGAGGAATTGCACTCTATTTGTATAGGGAAAGAGGCTAGGGAGACACAGAGCAAGCCAGCATCCTGGCAATCTTCGGGCCTGTGCCAGGTCTGGCTGGAAAAGCCCACACAGACTGGTGCATGGCCTGCAGAGCCCAGAGGCCCCCACTGTGCCGGTGGAGTTGTCCAGCGTCACACAAGAGCCCTTTTCAGAGGGGTCAGCCATGCTCTTCACCACAGTTGTTTCAGGCCAAGATCCCAGCTACTCTTGAAAACGCCTGTAAGTGGATGGCCAGCCAGGGTGGCGCCAGGCAGCCCAGGCTCAACAACCCCATGACCTTCTTTTGACCTCTGCACAAGGCCAGGTTGAGCAAAAGCCCCGGTTGAGCCCACTAGGCAATGTGGTGTGGAAAAACACTTGAGGCACCAAAGACCTGTTTTCCGTGCGCACCACCAGAATTGAAACAGACTGGAACACTAAACTGTTACCAAGAAGACAAATGTAAGTCCTAGATGTAACCCCCCAAATCAGTTGAACAAATACCAAATAGAAGACACCCTAATTAACCAGAGCATTAAAACCTCAGCATGTCAGCAAATCACAAGTTTATATGAGCCAATTCTCTGCTAAAACAAAAATAAAAAGCTAATACAAACTTAGATTGCATTAATAGATGTATAGGGTTTGAAATGAAGGAGGTAGAAATGGCCCAGGCCACATTTGATACATTGTGCTCTGTTCTAGGTAAAGCATTTTTTAAACCACAATTACAAACCAAAATATTCTCTACTCCACAGATTAATATGGCAAGGAGCTTGGAATGTAGCCTTTGGAGAATTTTTGAGAAATGGCTATTCAGCCCAGAAAGAAGAGAAATCTGGGAGGTTTGAGAGCTACCTTCAACAATTGATGGATCACATGAGAGAGTGCTTGTTTCAACCTAGGTACTACAACAGGATTCTGAGAAGCACATCCCACAGAAATTGACACATATGCCATGGATAGAAATTGACACAACTTTTCTGGAGAACAACATGGCCCTCAATGTTAAGGCCCTTAAAAATTCTCACGGGACTTCTATTGCTAGGAATTTATCTCAAAGAAATAGTCAGAATATGGCAAAGATTTTCCTACAGTGATACTTACTGCAGTGTTGCTTATAATATTGAAAAATTAGAAACAGCCTATGTATCTAAAACTAAGAATACCTTATACATATAGCAATATATCCATGCCACAAAAAATTTGGTGACCATTAAAAGTATTTAATATGTTTTCAAAGACTTTAATGATATGAGAAATGCCACAATGTCAGTGAAAAGAACAAGCTGCATACAAAATCTATGGTCAATGTGATTCCAATTTTGTAACGCATATGCCTGCCCACACATGCACAAATAGGAAGAAATACACCAAAATGCTAACAGTGCTTACCTCTGCAGGCTATATTTACTGGTGATGTTTCCCAAATTAATTTTTCTATCTCTTTCAAATTTTCTGCAATGCATATGTGTCATCTTTATAATCAGAGAAAAGTAGTAAATGTATTTAAAGAGCAGTTATATGCTGAATGAGTGATAGATTCAGGGATGACTTGAAGGTGGAACTGCTCAAGAACAGCTTCCCAATGAGGTGTGACTTCTCTCTGTGAGTGTCCAGGTCTGCATTGGGTGGTGGTCGGCGGGGTGGGGGATGGGGGTTGTTGAACAAGAGAGTAGCCAAGTGTGAGAATGGATGGGATGAAAAGGAAAATGACCTTTACTGAGCATCTGCCACAGGTTGGTTTCTATGCTCCGAAGCCGAAATTAAAAATCAAAATAACTTCTACAATGAACTAAAGCTGGTAAGAGTTGAAGCTGACACCTGAATCCAGTACTTCTGGCCCTAAAGCAGAAATCTGAATCAGCCTTCTTCACCTGCAGGAGCCAGGCCTGCATCAGTCAACTGTTGATAAGGCCAACAGCTGATCATCTCTTGCAATCAACAAACAGGTAGGAAATCTTGCAGTGTGTTACAAAGAATTGTCTACTGACAGATTTTTGTGGCCTTCAGGTGGAGACATCTCTTGAATGGAAATTGTTCAGGGAGTCGCTGGACCACAGCTGGATTCCCAGAGTCCAGTGCTCCCTCATCACCACATTTTTTAAAGGGCAAGTGGCCTTACTTGTCATGGGGACCAAAGCTCTAGCTGATAGCCTCCTTTTAAAGTCTTTAGGATGGAGTCCCTTCTATTCCAGAAGCTCAAAGCTACCTCCAAAGGAAAATAAGCCATCTAGATTTAAGATAGCCTATACTCTCTCCTCACTTTTGCTGTCTTCCCCACCTGTAGCAATTTTGCTAAGGTGCCAAAGAGCACATGGCTCACTCACCTCCCTGCCCCAGGCCATAATACCGAATCTACCAAGGAAGTCCAGAGGAACAGGATGAACCGGGAATACCATTGAGGGCTCCAGACAGCAAGCCTGCAACAGTGATACGTCTGTCTCCTGCTAAGATTTGAGACTTCTAGAGGGTTACTTCAGTAAGTGAGTTTTTATTTTTATGAAGGATCTTCAGCGGGTCCCAGAAAAAAAACAAGCCATCGATGTAATAGTTCTTAGAATCTTCTGAGCACTGATGCATTCCTGAGTTGTCAGCTGCTGCTCCTCTCCCTCCTTCCCCACACCAGCTACACACACACACATGCACGCACGCACACACTCACCTTCCTGGTAAGGACTCTGAGCAATAAAAGAATTTGAGCTCTTCCTGGCTTGAGCCAACAGAGTATGGAAAGCAATTGTTTTCCGCAAAGTCTTGCCCTAATGCGGAAGATGAATTCTCAGTGGACAGCCCCAACACCAAGCTACTAAGGAGCACCTTCCTGCCTAAGGGAAGTACATGTACAACCTGCATTGACAGACACAGGGCCATTAGTTCTGAGGGCAAATGCCCCTTGCACAGCCTGTCAAGAAATAAAATTTTCTCCCATCTCAGAACTAGGGGTAGGGGTGAGGGACTTGAAGGAGAAATATGTTACTTATTTTCTGATCTCCAAAAATTTTTAAACAGCCCTTAGTTTAAAGAAAAAAAAAATCAGCTATATTTCCAAATCCTTCCTAAACTGAAATATTTTCTAAGAAAAGGCAGTCTTTGAGCATCAATACATATTTAAGAAAGTCAGAAATGCCCAGCACAGGACACTTGGCTGCCATCCTTCATAACACTATCTTCAGAGCATCTAAATATTTTCCCCAGACAACCCTAATAGCCCATTATGGGTCTCCAGCTATACAACCTTGGGGAGTTCATCTGACATCTCTGGATGTCACCCTCCTGCTCTATAAAATAAAGGTTTGATCATCAAGATGCTTCCCAGTTTTAAATTGTATGATTCAACTCAACTGTGAATTGGTGTAGACCAAGGGTTGGCAAATTATAGCTTGCTGGTCAAATCCAGGCCTTGCCAATTGTGTAAATAGCATGCTAATAGAGCCCAGCCATGCTCATTCATAGGTACTGTCTATGGCTACTTTGGCACTACAATGGCAGAGTTGAGCAGTTGGGGCAGCATTAAGCTGCCCACAAAGCCAGAAATATTTACTCTGATCTTTTACAGAAAATGTTTGTTCATTCCTGGTTTCAGCCATTAGAAGCTGAGAGATCCTGAATTCAACAATGAGAAGCCAGGCATTCTGTAGGGAACTCACAGCAATATATACATAGGATGGGATTCTATTTATATTTTCAGCCTGTGCCGCCTCTTGGGATCACACAGCAGGCAGCAAACTTATGGAACGTGGTAAGTAGAACTTTCTTGTCATTGTCCTAAAACAGCTGGTTGGAAGCTCCAGTGAGTGCCCCCTTGGCAGGCACACTGTCTCCCTCTCGGTTCCTTCCATGTCCTGGAGACTTCCATCAGGTCCTGCTCACTCTGCTTGCTTTTTAAAAATCTGTCCTCAAACAGAAGCCTTTTATTCCCCTTGAGTGTTTTAATTGCTCTTCTCTGGACCATGTCCAGGATCGTTATGTCTTTACAAGAGCCTGTGACCAGAGCTGCACACTTTCAGGAGCAGACACTGTGTTCCAAGCAAAGGGAGACATTTTGGCTGTGGAGCTCTGGGGGGCTGGGCTTTGTTGTCAGACCTAAGTTAGAATCCTGGCTCTCAGACCTTCGATATGTGACCTTTGTCAGTGACAGCGTCTTTGCTACAGACTCTAAAGTGGTTGTGTGTAGTGGGTCAGGGAGATGACAAGACATGATGCTCAGTGCAGAACCTGAATATTTATTCATTCAGGTACATAGTTTGCTGATGATAGTCTGTCTGTGTGTGGACTTCCATCTTCACAGAAGCCAGCTGTGATTTCAACTATACATATTTGTGTGTATGTATGTATAAATGTATGTGTATATGTACATATATGTGTGTATAGGTATATATGTGTGTACATACACAAATATATAGTTGAAATCATGGCTGAAGTCTCTGAAGACAGTTCACAAATATACACACACATATACATGCATATATAATTGTATGTATATATGTGTATTTATGAACTGTCTTCAGAGACAGTTTCCCAACACAAATAACCCCACAGAGCTTTCTCAGAAGTGACTCTTGTATATGTATATTTATATACATATGCAACTGTATGTAAATATACAGTTGTATACTATATATATATATATCTATATATTGACTGATACACACATACACACACACATACATGTATATATGACTAACAAAATTTATCTTCCTAACTGAGCATGGGGCCTCTTGCAAGGACTCAGCCTTAGCCATCTTTCTGTATACCTAGGGGCATGTGAAATATCAGACTACCTTCGTGAAGGGACCCTACAGGCCACCTTGTAGCCCAGAAGAAAAAAAAAAAGTCCAATGGAATTGAAAGCCATAAGTGAGAAGCTATAATTGCAATAAATACCTGTAAATTCATATTCTAAAGTGAATGACTCTTGGAACTTTTGTTTTAAAAGTTATTTGGCAAATATTTATTGAACACTTAATATGAGCCAAACCCCTTCAGGTAGGGTGTGGCCTTTGCATTCCTAAGTATTGGTTTACAGCTCATTAGCCCTTTGACAGGGCAGCTGGGGTTGAAAAGAAACGTAACCCTGGACTATCCCAAGCCATTGTCACCTGGAGGTAATGCATCTCTGCAGTGTTAGGAAGAGCCCATGAGAACATAAGCTTCATTCACAAGCACCGAAGACATGCTCTAATGTTTAGGAAATGCACAATGCCCCAGCTCTTTCTGGAATCCCACCTGGGCACCCAGCATCCTGCGAGTACAATTTGTCTGATTTTTTTTTTTTTTTTTTTTTTTTATAAGTAGGTTCCCTGAGCTCACATGATCCTTAGCTGCTAGAGTGAGCTACCCTGCAGTTTCAGGACCACAACAGTTACTGACCATAAGAGATTCTTTGCTATTGTAAATAGTGCTGCAATGAACATTCGTGTGCACGTGTCCTTATAGTAGAACGATTTATAATTCTTTGGATATATACCCAGTAACGGGATTGCTGGGTCAAATGGAATTTCTATTTCTAGGTCCTTGAGGAATTGCCACACTGTCTTCCACAATGGTTAAACTAATTTATGCTCCCACCAACAGTGTAAAAGTGTTCCTATTTCTCCACATCCTCTCCAGCATCTGTTGTCTCCAGATTTTTTAATGATCGCCATTCTAACTGGCGTGAGATGGTATCTCAATGTAGTTTTGATTTGCATGTTTATAATAGCAAAGACCTGGAAACAACCCAAATGCCCATCAATGATAGACTGGACAGGGAAAATGTGGCACATATACACCATGGAATATTATGCAGCCATAAAAAACGATGAGTTCGTGTCCTTTGTAGGGACATGGATGAACCTGGAAACCATCATTCTCAGCAAACTGACACAAAAGCAGAAAATCAAACACCGCATGTTCTCACTCATAGGCAGGTGTTGAACAATGAGAACACATGGACACAGGTAGGGGAGCACTACACACTGGGGTCTGTTGGGAGGAAATGGGGGAGGCACAGCGGGGGAAGGAGAGTTGGGGAGAGATAGCATGGGGAGAAGTGCTAGATGTGGGTGATGGGGAGGAAGGCAGCAAATCACACTGCCACGTGTGTGCCTATGCAACAATCTTGCATGTTCTTCACATGTGCCCCAAAACCTAAAATGCAATAAAATTAAAAAATAAAAAATGAATTAAAAAAAAAAAGAGATTCTTGCCTCTAATCTCAGACACAGTTTAAACACAGATGGCCCAAGGAACACCGTCTGAGAGCTGAGGGGAGCCCCAGTTGTCTTCCTGCCTCAGCCCCAGGTAACTCCGGGTGTTTTAGAAAGCAAAAAAGTTGCCAAAGGCCTCTGCTTGCGGCTCCCATTACCCGTGAGCAAACCTCTATCTCTAATAGGATCACGCATTAATGACAGAGACAGGTCCTGGGAAGATTAAAGGCTTCGTATAATTAAAAAGATAAGAGTGGGCCTGGGAGAAGGAAATTGGGATTCAATTAACACGAGGACGCTCCCCCCAGCGCTCCCCCGCTATCAAATGTTCCACTCAGAAGGGCCTTCCCGACTTGCCCAGAGAGTGAAAGGCTGAAGGGCTCTTATTTATGGCCTGCTTGGAGTTGGGCCTGGGGCCTTCCTTGGCTGGGGAGTTTGTTTACTTAGAGTTCAAGATGGGAGGGGAAGAGCAACACAAATCCTGCAGGAGGAGGCCACAAGGTGCTTTTGACTCCTTTTCTTTCCCTCTCAGTTCCTCTGATCTTGACAGGGGAAGAAAAATACTCAATAGAAGGTCTATTTCCTTCCTCCCTCAGCCTGAGGCTGACACAACAGGCTAAGGGTCACTGCTGAGAAAGCTCTGTGGGGTTATTTGTGTTGGGAAACCACAGTCGCTTCCCCCTTTCCGTCTTTCTCAGGTTTCCGTGGAGGCAGAAGGAAGATAAGCTTGGAGAAGCAGCTGCCTAAATGGCCTGTGGGACTGAACATGTGGGGTGCCTAGTCCTCAAGGACCCTCACTTCTTGTGTTCTTTCAAAGGGTTTTCAAGGGAGAGGAAAGCAGAGTTGACTGGCGTTGCGGACTAAGCTGGCATAGGTGGGGTGGGGACAGTATGGCAGGCTCCAGCAAGCACCAGATCAGTACCTTCAGCCCCGGTACTTCACAGCTCACTAGTGGTAAAGGTGGGCCTGGGCCCCAGGACCTTATGGAAATAGACATGAAGGTCCGTTTGGATGGATGGACGGTGTTTTAAAAGCCTCTGCTTTTGTTAATGGGTGGTGAAGCCCATGCTGTTGCAGCCTCTCCCAGCCTCTCATCACAGGGACTCACAGACTCCTCCACCAAAACCCTCCCCAGCAGACAGCAGCTGCCCTTCAGTTTATCTGTGGGCACTCGAAGCTGTGTGCAACCAGGCCAGCGAGGTCGGTGAGGCCAAGGATGGCCTTGAGGAAACCAAGCCGGGACATCTGGGACCAAGAAGGCAGAACACAGTACGAGAGCTGGAAGGAGTGGAGAAATGTGCAGATAAAGCAAAATAATCAGGATATGAGATCTTGTTCCATGCTCAGTTAATCATTTGGAAGCTGTATTCAAGGCTGTACGTTAACTTCACTGAATACGCCACAGACACCTCAAGTGCAAGAGGCTTAAAGCCAAACTCCACATTTTAACCATCCAATATCTTTCCTTCCTGTGGTCCCAATTCCAGAAAATGCCTCAGTTAGGACTTCCTGAGCTTTAGTTTTTCAACCCACAAAATGGAGGACACAATGCCAGCTCTGTCTACCTAGGCTGCCAGAGTCAAGTGAGAGCCCAGACACAAACACACATTGGAAAATAACAACTGTGAGGAAAACGGAGACCAGAGAATGCTCACTCACTGCCCGTATTGGTCACCTCCTTACTGACTCTCAAAGGAGGGGCCCCATTTCACATGAGCATGTGACGGCACCATGCAAATTGCAACGGGCTGCACCTGCAAGAGAATGACAAACCAACAAGGCTGGCACCATAAGACAAGAGCACCAGAGACTTCCTTCAGATGCCATGCACAGCCGTTGCCAAAGAGCCTCGTTAGAGATGCAACTGAATTTTCAGTATGAAACAAGGGACTGACAATGACAGCAGGAATTTTCAACAAGAAGGGAAAGGTGAGCAACACATAGCAGCTTTGATGGAGAGCTAACTGGAGCAAGCAGGGATGTGGTTAAAAGGGGAGGACCTCAGAGGTAATCAACTATATCCCTTTCCTCGAGATACCGTTTAAACTGAGAGAGGGTATGGAGGTTAACCTCCAGCATGATTCCCAGAGATCCCCACCTCCTGGAAGTCACATCCTTGTGTAGTCTCCTCCCAGACTGAATAGAGTTGACCTAGGGAACCAATAGGATATTGAGGCAATCGCAGTGTGTGACTTCTGGGCCTGTGTCATAAAGCACATGATGACATCTGCCTTGGATCACTCACTCTGTAGGAAGTCAGCTTCCCTGTGGTAAGGACACTTAAACAGTCTTAAGAAGAAGCTTCCATGAGAGGAATTGCAGCCCCCGGACAATAGTCAGCAAGGAACTAAGCCTTCCTGCCAGCAGCCACATCAGTGACCCATCACGGGAGATGGTTCTCCAGCCCCAGTCAGGCCTTCAGATGATGCAGTCCCAGCCAACATCTTGAGAGCTGTGAGCAAAGACTCCTAGTTATACCACTCCCAGATTTCTGATCCATTACACTATGAGATAATTAAGAAATGATTGTTGTTTTAATTCACCAAGGTTTGGGGTTGCTTGGTATACATCAACAGATAACTACTACAGAAGCTGTACTTCATTTTCAATTACGTTATGTATTTTTACACTATATCTACAGTTGTTACTTTATTTTATTCTTATTCTTACTTATTTTCTCTGGCTCAAAGGTTGATAAGCTGTGTCTTGGAGAAGTTAAGTAGCATTTCCAAATTTACATCAAGCATGGTGGCAGATCCAGGTGAAGGGCTAAGCATTCTTCTGACTTCTGGTGTTTTCTCACTGTATATAATCCAGCTGCTAAAGTCACATTCTATGGGCAGCTGCATTCTTGAACATTGTCTGGAGCCTGCTCTGTTTTGAAAGAACTCTTTGCTACATGTTCTAAGGCACAGATGGAGGGAGCATCATAGGTGGGTTAAGCGGTTACCTCATCTTTGGCACAACCTGTTAATCTAACCTAAGTAATCCCAGCCATTATTCCACAAGCCTCTACCAAGTGTCTTCTGTATGACAAGTGTCACAGAATTCACATCAACAGGATGCATTTCCTGGAGGCACAGTTCAATAGAGAGCTGGGGGTGAAAAAAAGAGAGAAAAGAAAAAATAAGAAAGCTATAACATTTGAGCTTGAAATGTCACAGGGAGCCAAAGAAGTTGTCTGATGGATTGCCCTGTCATCTCCAAGCCAAAAGAAAAAAAAATTTCAGATCCATCAATTTGTTCCTGCCCTTTTAATCCAAACAATATTTTACAGCATCAGAACGCAAAGAAATTATTTTCTTAGACATTCAACTCCGTATGTGGACTGCTGAGCACTTAACCAGAAAGCAGCAAGTGAGAACTGTAGGTTGTTCAAATGTCTGCACATCTGATTGATCCAGATTGAATGTATAATATACTGGAACACATATGAGAGCCTACCAGTGACATATATCCATTCATTCATTCAATCATGAGGAGTTGATATCACTCTGCCATAAACAATGAATTTGAAGAGACACTTGTGTGAATGTGCACCAGCTGCCCAGGTTGAGGACTGCCTCTCCATGCTCTGGACCTGCTTCTCCCTTTAGCTGGCTTCCCAATTAGTGTAGACATGTTCTCCTGTATCCTAGCTTCTCCTTGGGTCACATTTGAGGATAACACCATCCACCCTTTGGATCAAATGCATGGCTCTTGGGCTCAGACCCTGTTGGGATATAGCTTTATTTGCAGAGTAGGCTGAAAGACTCCCTCTTATGACAAGGAAAACTGATTGCAGTATAAAGAGTACACGGCAGAAGTATTGAGGAGGACAAGCACTTATGATGACTTTACAGGGATGGCTGCCCAAGTGAGATGGAATTTAACTTGGGTATTTGCCAGCCCTCAAACAAGTCCTGCCTTCTTTCATCCAGGTCTTTATTCACACTGCTTCTGCTTCCTCTAAGCAATCCGTCCTGATTCCCCCCATCCCCTAAGTCAGTGTGCTGTCTCCCTGTCCCCTCATTGTTGGTTCCTCTATCTCAGTGATCTTCTTTGCATTTGAATGACCCATGTGTGCATCTATTTCTCCCAGTATATTGTAATTTCCATGGGGCTTAACTGTGTCTGTATTCCTATACAATGTCTAGCACAAGGAATAATAAATCTTTATTAAAGCGACTTGAATGGGAAGAAATGTAAAGTGGACATGTCCTGTATTGCTCATGGGATAAATGGAGTCATCATCTGTATGTTCATACTAAGACTTGTACATGAATCTTCATGTGAGCCTTATTTATAATCTCCAAAAACTGGAAACAAATGTATACATCAATGCAATGTAATAATACTCAGCATTAAAAAGGAATGAGCTACTGGTACATGTAACAACATGGATTAATCTCAGAGGCATCATGCTGAGTAAAAAAGCAAGACATAAAAGACTGTACACTGTTAGATTCTGTTTATATGAAATTCTAGAAAATGCAAAACTGTAGTGTCAGAAAGCAGACTACTGGCTGTACGGGACAACAGGTGGCAGGAAGTGGGTTGAAACAGTAGGAAAATTATTTGTTCCTGGGGACACAGGGAAGCAACAGAAATGAACTAAGCCTGATTGTGGTAATAGTTGCACAGCTGTATTCATATTCTCACGCTCACCAAACAGTGTATTTAAAATGGATGAATGTTATTGCATGAAATTATACTTCAAAAAAGCTATAGAAGAAAATTGGCCAGAATGTGAAGGATTTCGGGTGTAACTTAAGGCGTTTGGACTCTATCATTGGCTATAGAAGCACTGAACTGTTTGAAGAAGGGAGAAATGGATGGTGTTGGAAAGAAGAAGCTAGGCATAAGAGTTGTATTTATGAGTTATTAAATAGAGCAGAGAAGATTATGGCCTGGGTAAAGGTGGGAACAAAGAAAATAGAAGTGATCAGATGGATGCAGGAGACTTAGCAATGAAAAAAATCACAGACCCTGTGACTGAAGACTAAAACGATGTGTGTTTTGGCTGAGCCTCTAGTTTGGTGATCTTGGTGAGGGATGCTTGTACAAAGCTGGAGCCAGCTTGGGGAGAAAGTGGGTGGATCCAAGGCCCTGAATTCTACCATGGAAATAGATTTAGAAACTTGGTTAAAGTTAAATGCCAAACTGCTTCCACAGGATGGCCAAATATTAGGAGGGCAGGGACAAAGATACTGTCTTTAGCGATGTGAGGAGGAGGTGTGAGACTCCATGTGAGAATGGAGGCTTATGCGCATGGATTCCTTTTGTAAGGAGAGAAGAAGTCTCTCTGTCTGTCAGGTGCAACATGTAAGTGGGAGCCAAGGAACTAAAGGGGTGATTTAGGCCTGAGTGCCAGAGAGCATTGTGCCACCACTGATGGACCCAGAGAACCCAAAATAGGAGATGCTCAGGGACTGTGGTGGTGGAGAGCAAACATAGGAAGGGATCTTTGATGGCATCCAGTCCTACCTACCTTGCCAAAGCACACACTTCTGCTGTGTCCCCAATACCACTTGGCTTGAGTATTCTTCTAGAAACATGAAGTCTACTGCTTTGTGAAGAGTTCTCTTTGTTACTGGACAGCTCTAAATGTGGGTGGTGATGATGACGATGCTGCTGCTGCTGCTGCTGCTGATGATGATGATGTAAAGAGGAGCAGGAGAAGGGGACAGCTAATATGTATTGAGCAGTCTCCTTGTGCTGGGCATTCTTCTAGTCTCTATATGCACTGTCTTATTTAATCCTCAAAATAACACTATAAGGTAGGCACTATCAGTATCTATCCTCATTTTGCAGATGACAAAATGAAGGCACAGAGAAATGATATAGCCTGCTCAAGTTTATATAATTAAGAAGTGGTCAGTCTGGGATTTGAACCCACTTCATCTGATGGCAGAGTCTTTATAAGACTGGAATGTATTGTTTGCTGGTGATTTCATATCTACCTGTCTGTAGTTTCTGTCTAATTCCATTTTCTGTGGGGATTCAAATCAGTAAACAGAAATTTCTTTGCATCTTTTCAAATGTGTTAAGACAGCAAGGTGTACATTTCCTCTGAATTTTCTCTTCTGTAGATTAAATACATCCACTCTATCTAGTGTCACATATGAGGAGATCATTCTAGTGACCTTACCACCTTGGTCCTCCTTATTGATTATTTGGAATTGATCACAATGCTCAGTGAAGGTGAAACCTAGAAGTAAACATAGTCCTTCCACTGGGACTCAACCTCAATGGAGTCAACTAAGAGAAAGCAGTGCATGATGGTTCCCTGTGTGGAGTACAGCAGATGGCAAGAAGACTAGGCCTGGAGAAAAGCCCACTGTAAAAGGATGGGGTGATACTGACACAGAAAAGAAGACAGGAAACAGTGAGTTTAAGGAGGATAAGGGGCCGGGCGCGGTGGCTTACGCCTGTAATCCCAGCACTTTGGGAGGCCGAGGTGGGTGGATCACGAGGTCAAGAGATAGAGACCATCATGGTCAACACGGTGAAACCCCGTCTCTACTAAAAAACTACAAAAAATCAGCTGGGCATGGTGGCGCGTGCCTGTAATCCCAGCTACTCAGGAGGCTGAGGCAGGAGAATTGCCTGAACCCAGGAGGCGGAGGTTGCGGTGAGCCGAGATCGCGCCATTGCACTCCAGCCTGGGTAACAAGAGCAAAACTCCGTAAAAAAAAAAAAAAAAAAAGGAGGATAAGGACTGAAAACTGGAACAGATCTGCTGGCTTAGGGAGCGTCATTGGGAAGAATGCGGGAGCTATGAAAAGAGTCGGCAATGAGCCAGCAGGAGGGACTGCTTGTTGTCCTCTCTGGTTACAAAAGGAAAGGGAAGAGGACAGTGGCTGGTGGGAGGCGGAGCAGACAGAAGGGTCAAGTAAGAGGTTGTTTATATGCTAGGAAAGTGGGGACTGTGGGGAAGGCAGGGAAGGGGTTGTCAATAGAGAGGAAAGAATGCACAGAGAGGGAAAGACTGAAGTTGCTGCAGCCAGTCAGATGGACGGAGCAGGTGAGATGTAAGGTAAAGCAAGCACTTTGGGGGTAGAGATAGCCATATCTGAAGGTGCAGAGAAGGAGGGCTGATAATACCCCTCACGTAGTGCTTGATGGTGTGCAAAGGTTTTCCATGTTCATTATCTCATTGGATCACCACCAATCTTGAGAGGGAAATATTATTATTTGTAGTTTACATGGAAGACAATGGAGAGTCAAAGAAGAAAAGTGACTTCCCCAGTGCTATAAAAGGCATACAATTTTCTCATTTCTTATCCCTTCTCCTGAGTCTATGACTATAGCCTGTTGCACTGTGTCCCAGCGAGCTCAGTAAAATGTGAATCAAGACCATGGGTGGATTGTTGAGAGAAACTAGGGACTAAAGAGAGCTGGGAAATCTGAACACCTTGTTTAGAAAAGGGGTCAATGAGAAATAGAGAGTTGGTCTGGCAACATCAAGTGCATCAAGGAAGATAGCCTAAGTCTGCACTGATTTAAAGGAGCTCACCCCAACTTTCTCCTGAGAAATCATAACCCATCCATTAATCTCTCTGAACTTAATGAATGCCATGGTGCGTCAAAGAAATAGTAGGTGACTCAGAGCAGGAGTTTTGTGTGGCCAGACACAGCGTAGAAGGTACAAGATGTACATGTGATAGGGAGGAAGGCAGCAAATCACACTGCCATGTGTGTACCTATGCAAAATCTTGCAAGTTCTTCATATGTACCCCCAAACCTAAAATGCAATAAAAAAATAAAATAAAATAAAGATTCTACATGCAAGAAAAAAGAAAGATGTACATGAATCAGGATGATGGTCATGCCAGGTAAGATGTTACCAAAGAATGACGTGCCTGCACAGAGACCCCGAGGAAAGAAAGGAGACTTGGTGGAATGGGCTGATCTAAGAAGGTTTCTGGGGAGTGCTGAGCCCAGAATTTCACATATGTATAAGCATGGTGATGAGAATAGCTACAAAAATTAAGAAACCTTGATGTTAGTGAATGTGTTTGGATTAACACAAGTTTTGTTTTGTTTTGTTTTGTTTTGTTTTGTTTTGTTGTTTTACTAAAAGGGCTATAAAGCTCTCCCATAAGGGTTGGCAAAAGGAAGCCTTTGTGAAATCTGATGTGGGGAAGGGGCACGATTAGTCAACATGGCATTAAAACTGTCCATGAGCAATCAGGTTAGGAGGCTAATGAAACATGGTGTGAAGGCCTAAACCAGGGTTCTGGCAATAAAGATGGAAGGAGTTGTTATGAAAGGGAAAATAAATTGATTTGATTACTGGATAAGACAGAGAATGAAAGAGAAGACAGAAGTCAAGTTTGAGTCTTGATCATCAGTGAAAGGGTAGCAACAAGGATGAATAAATAAAAATTGGAAGAGTCACAGTTTATAAGGAGAGTAGAGCTTAAGAGAGCACAGGGAACTGTGCATAGATTCCTGGAGACACAGTCTAAATTTCTCATCAATGATCAGGTCTAAGTGATTCAGAGGTCGTCCACAGGGAGGAGAGGCATATGACTCCTTGAGTATGGGGAACAAGGGAGAGAAGCAGAAGGCCATGGTCTGAGTCTTGAGTCGCATCAGAGAAATTTTCTATCTGCTAGGGCAGTGGGAAGAAGCATTTCAGTTAAAAAGCATTTCAGTTCAATAGTGAGAGATGCTAGAAAAATAAGCTGAAGGCATCAAAACTTAGAGATGGTAAAGAAGTCCTTGGTACTCTTGGGTTGAGTGCCTGAGATTGGGGAAGGGGAAGCAGTGTGTGTGTGTGTGTGTGTGTGTGTGTGTGTGTGTGTGTGTGTGTGAAGGATGGCCTGGGATAGGCAAAGAAGCCCAGAAACTTGGAGTTCTTTCAGGCAACTGTCAAACTCCTTTAGCTCCCAGGATGCTGCTCTCAAGGTGTTGCCAAGGTAGGACCAAGTGCCCAATGACCCTCGCCACATCTGTGAGGTTACTAAAACCTGGTCTGGAACTCCTGGTGCCACGTTGACATGTAAGCAGGTATCTACCAGCCTCACCACTGTCTCAAGATCAATATATGCTGGACAACCTTGGCCCTAGATGGAACTGCATAGCAAACACATGAGGGG
The DNA here is from genome assembly GCF_001604975.1 of Cebus imitator. Lineage (NCBI taxonomy): Eukaryota > Metazoa > Chordata > Mammalia > Primates > Cebidae > Cebus > Cebus imitator. Next base: position 542,329 of record NW_016107537.1, read on the forward strand.
AAATGCATTAGAAAGCATTTCTATTTATGTACAAACAATACTTTAAAAACTGCTTGCATTTTTGGGGAATCGAGTTTGGTGTTTCCCTGGAAGAATGCCCAAGCCCAGTTCTACTAGAAATCTTGGGCCAGCTAGGGATAATGAATGTTTTATGAACAGTGTGAGCTGACCTACAAGAATGATGGAATAACATACATGAAATTATCTCAGTACATAAAGATAGATTAACCATTTGTGGGTAACTAGAGAGTTTGAGTTACCCATCCTAAGTTTGAGACCTGCCAACCTCACCTCCTTGCTCTGTAAACTTAAGCATGTCTCAGACTCCCAGAGCCAACATCAAATCTCAGACCATCTCATGGCGTAAAAAGAATAAAATGGACCAAATTACATAGCAGCACTTTATGAATTATAAAGTGCTTTTTAAATTATTATATTGCCAATAAGCGGTAAAATAACCTTTCTTTAAGTTGGACCCCAGAACCTAGAGTTCACACATTTGACAATAACTTTACCTGCATGAGTTTTTCTCTCATCTGCTATTCCCAGTTCAGTAATACACAGCAAGTTTCCCTTTCCCAGTTATCCTCAATCATTTTCAGCAGAGAAACTTCACAGCCCCATGCCCTCTAAAATGAGTTTGGAACTAAGTCAGGAGGTTTGGGAAGACAGTTCGGTGAGCTGAAACAAATAATTCATTTGGGGGCTTATGTCTCATTTTCTTGAGGGGTAATTCCAAGACCTGACTTACTTTGGGCTGAAGCTATTAGAAAATGTCCATGTAGCCTTACTTTGAGAGACAAAACACCACCTCCAGGCCCATTCTAATGCCAGGCACTTTCACATCCTTTACAATACAAATTTTAATCTAATCTTCAAAGCAGCTTCTGAGGTTGAAACTACGATTCCTAGTTAACAAATGAAGAGTCTGAGCCTCAGAAAAATTGAAAAATGTGCCAAAAGTCACACATATACGTGCCACAGCTGGGATTTAATCCTTTTTTTCAAGCCCAGTATTCTTCCCATTATACCACCCCTATAAAGGAGGGTCTCTATGAAGCAAAGAAATTATTTTGAGCCCCTTCTCACACTTTTTGGACTCAAGAGCTTCATCAAATATGCTAGTCTGTCAGGAGGGCTGAGATAAGAGAAATTATCCAGTGGAAAGGATCACAGAACCCAGGAATAGATCCACACGTGTATGTATACCACTTAATATAAACATAACTGACAGTGCAGGTTAACAAGGAAAGAACAGACTATTCAACAAACCTCACTGCAACAACTGTTTAACCACACAAACCAACTAAATTGGAATTCTACTTCACAGTATATGCAAAATCAATTCTAGATGGCTTAATAACTTAAATATGTAGGGTAAAATTTAAAACTTTAGAAGAAAATATGAGGGAATATCTTTATGACTTTATGATAGGAAATACTTTTGTTTTAAAACATAATATAAAAAATAAATCTCATAAAGAAAAGATTGTTAACTTTGACTATGTCGAAACCAATAATGTGGGTTCATCAAAATACACTATAAAAAATTGAAAAGACTAGGCACATACTGGGAGAAAATATTTGCAACACATATAATCAACCACAGTTTTAAGGACAGAAGTTCTACAAATCAGTAAGAAAAAGGCAAACAGCTTAATAACAAAGAAAAAAAAGTTAAAAAATCATGAATAATCATTTTACAGAAGAGGAAACACAAGTTTCCAATAAACATACAAAAATCCATTCAACCTCACCAGTAATAGGAAAAATTAAAATTAAAATCACTGTGGTAAACAATTCCACACCCCAAAATTTAAAAGTTTGATAATACCAAGGGTTGGTAAAACAATGGAGCAAGCAAATTTGCATTGTTATTGTGAGTGGAAATTAATACAACCACACTGGGGAACAATTCAGCATCATCAGGTACATCTGAAAACTCAAGCTGCAATCCTAGGTACATATTACCAAAAATCACTGGGCTTATACAGCAAGACACATTGAAAAAAATGTCCACAGCAACACTGCTGTAATAGAGAAATATGCTGGAAACAACTCAGCAAACCAAATATTCATTCACAGGAAAGTGGACAAATAACTTATATTCCTACACTGGAATAGAATACAAGCATGAAAACTAAGTACAATATAAACCTCAACACACACCACTGAACAAAATGAGAAAACACTAAGCCACACAAGAATGCACATACATGGCCCAGTGTGGTGACTCATACCTGTAATCCCACCACTTTGGGAGGCCAAGGCGAGTGGATCACCTGAGGTCAGGAGTTCAAAACCAGCCTGGCCAACATGGTGAAACCCCATCTCTACTAAAAATATTAAAATCAGCTGAGCATGGTGGTGGGCACCTGTAATCCCAGCACTTTGGGAGGCTAACGTGGATAGATCACCTGAGGTCAAGAGTTCAAGACCAGCCTGGCCAATGTGATGAAACCCCATCCCTACTAAAAATACAAAAATTAGCCAAGCATAGTGATGGGTACCTGTAATCCCAGTTACTCAGGAGGCTAAGGCAGGAGAATCGCTTGAACCTGGGAGGCAGAGGCTGCAGTGAACCAAGATTGTGCCACATCACTCCAGCCTGGATGACAGAGAGACTCCATCTCCAAAAAGAAAAAAAAATTAATATATTGTTTGGAATACATCAATATGAGGCCTAGTGTAAGGAAAAAGTAAAGGAGTAATAAACCCAGAATTCAAGATTGTGGTTGGCCTTGCTGGGAGGAAGGAGCCTGGAGCCCTCAATGATTTTACAAGTGATGTTTTATCTCTCAAGTTGTTGGTGTTCATATTGGTGTTCATTCTATCAGTCTTTGTACGTTTTATATGCTAGATAGGCTATTTTGCAAGTATGAGCTTGGTAAAGAACCTGGACAATATGTTGTATAATTCAAAGCAAAAAGTCATCTAGCACTCTGTCAGACCTGGTCCTAACACTCTAAGCTCCCCTTACCAGACTCTGTATAGCCAGTACCTGGCCCAACAGCTAGACCATTATAGATGCATAATAATAAGTTGGCAAAGAATGAATGGTGGAGGATTGATTGAATGGATGGATGGGTGGAAGAGTGGATGGGTGAATGAATGGAGTGACCAGCTCAAAGCCTATATAACATAAACATAATTAATGGAGGCTCTGGGGCAACTGAGGGAAGAAAGCAGAAGAGCAGAAACTAAGACCTGAGGTCTGCAACCAGGATTCTCTTTCTCTTATATTCTGAATGAACTCAATCAGATAGAATTGGTGTCATATAATTCAACACAAGCCTAATTAAATCATTCTTTATTAAATGAAAACAAGAATACGAGTACAACTATTGCTCGACTGACGACCACAATTTGTTCCGACAGACTGGTCGTAACACGATTCGGTCGTAAGTTGAGTAGGCTATATGTACAGTACTGTGAAATGATGTTATAAAAATCTTTAAGTCATGTTTTATCATAATTTTCTTTATTGTTATATATCATAATTTTCTTCGTTCGTTTTATGCCATTTGTATCATCTCTACACCATTTTGTTTCTTATTTTTACATTCGTCAGGTTTAAGTAAAACACTGCATTACCAGTACAACTAGTTTAATATTTGCAAAACATACAAAATTACAAAATACAGGTGCATACTAAAATACAAAATACAGGTGTAAAAAATACCATAGGAAACATTTTCCCAATTGCAAAACATATCAAAATATATAAACATGTACGAAACATTTTATTGGCCGCTGGTGCGTGGCTGCGGATCGTTCATGTCGTCTTCTGAGGCAGCAGTTGGGGTTACCGGAGTTGGTTTTTTCATAAACATGGTGAGCTTTGTCTGAATTGTATGTTTCTTTTTTTCTTCATAAATTTCACGATACGGATGAAACACATCGTGCGCCATCCGTTCAATCCTTGCAAATAGTTCCATGTTTGAGTCCATTGCTTCGAAATGTATAAGAAGTTTATTGGGAGGGGGTTGATGAAAAATATCCAGGACACAAAACACAAATTGCTGTACCGAGTCTGGGATAACAGTTGAAATGGTGCACGCGGAGATGGTAGTGCTGCCGGAAGCTGGTCTGCACTGTCCTACGCCCAGCTGGGCAACGTTTGCGCTGCCAGACGCAGAGCAGTCGTGGCTAGCGATTGTGGTCGTAAAGTTGAATGGCCGTAAGTTGCATAGGTCGTAAGTCGATCAATACCTGTATGTGAATTCTGTACACCCTCCCCACTAACCCCACCTGCACCAGTTTGCCTGGAGAATGCTCTCTTCATTTTTGACTCCTTCCTGCCTTTTCCCTGACCCCTGCTCCCCAACCTGTGCCAATTCAGTCCTTCAAACGCTCTTTGATTGTAGACACTGTTTACTGGTTTGCAAGCTGATGCCTTTCTAGGCCATAAGCTTGATGAAGGAAAATGTGTCTTAGCCATTGGTTAATCCTGCACCTCTTACAGAGCTTGGCAAATCATATGTGCTGGACACTTCTTTTGAATCTAACAGACACTAAGTTGCAGACCATGAAAAGCAGTGAATCTAAAGTCAATGACTCAAAACGCAAGTATTAATAGATTAGCAGAGTAGGGATCTCAAAATGAGAAGAAAGGGCAAAAATACAAAGTAGACTCCAGGCTGATTACGACTAAGATATAAAAAAGCAATTTAAGCCAAGCCCTGAAGTCTTGCTGAGTCCCCTGCTAAGCCAAGCAAGTCTGATGCACGTAACACCCTTTCAGGCCACACACAGCCCAAGGGAGAAAGTGGCTCCATAAAGTTTGGGCTAGGATATCTTTGGAAGACAGAATAAAAGTCAACTTTGTGGAAATGGGACAATCCAGATTTTTAAAAATTGGGTTATTTATCCCTAGAAAACACTCACATCAATGCATACATAAAGGAGCAGGCCGGTGGCAAGGTGGCAAGGCCAGGGAGAGGTGCAGAAACACAGGGAAGTAAAGGCAGAGGGTGGGAACCCATCTACAGAGAAGTGTGAGCATCGGAATGAATCATGCCTCTCATCACTCAGGACACTGTCTACACTGAACCTGTACTAATTCTGCTGAAGTGGCCAAAACCCAGTGAAAATTCTTCTAACAGATACTGCTGGAAACTCCTCTTCCAACAATCTCCCAAAGTTGTTTTACTTTGTTGAACATTAAATGCTTCCTTGCATCTGAATGTAAAAGCAGAACTTGAGGAAGAGGGTCAGGTTAGAACTCTCAATAAGTTCTGATGATTTCTTTTCTTCTTCCTTTTGGGAATGTTCTCAACTGTTGACGAGTATAGCCTGGTTAGTGAAAACCATTCTTGTTTGGCTACTGGATTGAATGCCTAACTAACATGACAACACAAAGCAGGTACAACTTGTTGACCACTCACGGTGGGGTCACAGTCTTAATCAGGGAGCATGTGTTATCCTCGTAATAGTCACAGTAGTGTCCTCAGGCCAGGATTGTTATCAATCCTGCTTTCCACATCAGAAAACTGAGTCCTGGGTGATCAGTAGCCCATATTAAATAAGAGCACTGAGATTATTCTCCAAGGCCATTTGATTCCATCTCCTTCTAGCTGATATTCATAAAGAAGGATGTGCTCTCGGGAACACTGGGTTCTCTGTACGCATTGTCGGTTATTTCTGACAACAACATTAACGACAACCATTAAACTCCGGGAAACTCATGGACAGGAATCAGCAGAGCTGGGCATCATGCTACTTTGTACATCTGCTGATTAATTTTGTTTGGAGACCACATAGAGCATCAGGAATTTGAGAATGCTAGCTAACCAATGAAGGCTTCCAACTGCAGGGGTCTGTCTTCTTTTCCTCTTTTTTCCCTTTCCCTTTTCCTTCCTTCCTGCCTGCCTGCCTTAAACATTTATAGACACCTGCTATTTACCAAGTGTTGTGCTATGAGCTGGGACACAGAGATAAAAAAGACATGGACCACTCAAGGGTCTTGGCATCTAGGTATGGGAACTCACCACTGCTCAGTGCAAGAAAGGCTTCTCAAATTCCAGGGAGATGAGTGAACAGATGGGATCAAATGCAGCTTTTTTTTTCTTTGGGTGCCTCATTGGACTATAGGGCCATATTTCCAAAGGGAAGGGGAACTCCCAGGCAGGTCTGTCTGGTAAGTGAGGGAAAGTCTGCAAAGGAGCCCAACCACATTACAAAGAGGAAGGATGGTGGCTGTCACAAGAAGAACCCCGGAGCCAGGGTGGAGGCACAGTGCAGGACCTGAGACAGGCAGGCAGACACCCCAACCCCAAACCCTGGAGAAGAGAGGAAAGGGCTGGAGGTCTGGGAAATAAGTTAGTGAGCAGCAGAACTCCATCTGACCAGTAGCACCCTGACTCCCACACTCAGCCCACTATCTCCCAAGGAGGACTTTGACTTCTCTGTGTCCTTAATCCTGTAAATAAGAATACAAAATGTAAATCTTCTCAGTGCTAGAGAGTAGAACAGGGCTGGAGCCCACCTTCCAGTGGAGGGGGAAGATGTATTCCAATATTTATTTATTATTATTATTTAGAGGAGAGAGAAGAAAAAAAACCAGAAATATTTCCAAAATGTCAACACTATTAAGGAAATCTGAACACCTTAATCCATTTAAATGTCAGCTAGAACCAGGCGACGGGTTTCCGGGAGGGGAGAATGAGGAATTAAGGAGGGGCAGAGAGAATTAACACCAGATTCCACACAATCTATCAAAGTTTCTTTCTTTTCTTAATATATTAAATATTAAATGCTTCTTTGCATCTGAGTGAGAGAGGAGAGAGAGAGGGACCAGGGTGGAACTCATAAATGCCTAGATAATTGGTTTTGAGGTTTTTTTTTTCTTCTTTCTTTCTTTCTTCTTGGCGGATTCTCAATTTCCCTATAAAAGAGAAAATTCATTTCCAGCCGCTAATGTAATGTCAGCGTGCTGTTTACTAAGCATGGATGATGTATAGGGGGACACTACTTTCAGAGGACTACTTAATGATGCATAGAATTAAATCCTGAGCTCCTCAGCTGAGCCTCCTCCCTCCCTCCTGGTTCCCAGGCTCCCAGTGCATCCTGGGAGAAGCAGGCTTGGCATAACCTGTCTTCCTCATTACTAGAATTCTGGGGTCTCTGCCGAAGGAGCTTGGAAATCGCCCTTAACTTTAGCAGATGAATTTGCCCTTGGCGCAGACCAGAGCAAGCTCCAGGGCAGGAAGGAGCTGATGGCCAGGGAAGAGATGACTGCTCAGTGCTGAGGGAGTTAGAAACGGGGAGTTCATAGGATGTACTGGGGTGTTGGGGTTTCCCTGGTAGGGAAAGGGCTGGTCAGTGAGAGGAAGAGGTGGAGCTTCTCCCAACTCACCCTATGCCCCCTGGGAACCATAGCATTCAGATGTCAAGTAAAATATATTTCCCTAGTTCAGCTGTGACCCCAGGGGCCTGTGAGGCTGTCATTGCCAGAGCAGCACCTTGGTTCCCCTACACCTGCCAGGCGGATGCATTGTCAGTGCAGGCTACTCTCACAGTGGGCTGGGCAACCTGAGTGGGCCTGGCCTCCCCCGAGGAGCTCCACCCTGCTAAGAGACTATCCCATCTTCCCCTCTGGGGAAAAGTGACCCAGCCATGCCACCAAGGAGACCACCAACTGGCCCAGCACTGAGGAACTGGGAGCGAAGGCAAGAGGGTTGACAACGAGAGGGACTAGCAGGCTGAGGGGAGAGGTGGAAATGTAGTTCTCCTGGGGTGGGGGTCGGGGGAGGGGGTATCCAGACACACAGTCCCTTCTGAACCTCCACCAGGGTTGCTTTGGCCCCGTTGAGTCTACTGAAACTGACTTTCCCCTAGCTGAACCCAGTGGCCTCATATTCTTTATCCTCCTGGGCATTTGCTAGCACTAACCGCTATCTCCTTTTGGAAGCCCTCTACTCATTAGGCATCATCGATTCTGCTCTCTGGACAATTCAGTGAGTCCCTGTCTCCTTCATGGGGTTCTGGGGCTCCTCCAGTCTGCACGCTGAGGATTTCCTACAGGAGTCTTTCTTGATGGCTCTCTCCTGTGTATATTTTCACTCCTTACACAGGCTCCCTATTTTTCAGGAGTCCAAAGCCCATGTCTCCAATCTAACCATGCACCTGGGCTCCCACGGTATGTCTAAGGCCTCCTCTAGCAGCAAATTCAGGACCACTTCCCAGGCAGCTCCCTCCCCCACCACCCCACTTCTGCCCATGCTAGTACCATTTTTCCAGGCTTTCAGACTAGAAAACTTAAAAGTCATTATTGTCTCTCTTTTCTTTTATTAAAATTTTGAAATGACCTTTGGCTTCAATCTTTCCTACTTATCCCCTGACTCACATCACCTCTAATCCAAGTCTTAGGCGTAAACTCCTGCCAAGCTCCCCCAAATTTTACCTTCCTGCAGTTGAATCATCCCAGCCTATCCTGAATTCCGAGGCCCACCTCATTGTCACAAAATGCCATTTAAAACATGTCATTTTACAGAGGCTAGTCACCACCCAATGAACTGTGTCCAGAATACACAGCCCTGAGCAGATCCTACTTCAGAGGAGAATCAAAGGGAGCACCTTCACCAGCTGAACCTATGGTACAACAGTTGGAGAAACTGGGTTTCCAATCTGAAAAAGGGGAAGTTAAAAGGTTGCTGAGTTTGTTTAGAAAATCAGAAGAGCTGCTCTGAAGCAAACAGGGAGAGATGCTGATGACACAGAGAGAGATATCTGAAACCAGTGGAAACCAGAAACCATGAGCTAGGCTCCACAGGACTTTCCAACAGTCAGAGACATCTAAAGGTGAAATTATCGGCTCCCATCTTGAAATATTTCCCAACAAAGATTGATGATCACATGTAGGGCTATTACAGAAGAAACCCACATGTAGGACTGGTGAGGCATGGATAGTTTTCCTAGAAGAGTTTTGAAGTTCCTCCCCACCCAGAGGTCCTGTGATGCTGCACTCACTCCAAGACTTTCCTTGATCTGGCCACCCATCTGTATTCCTCTTCTTTCCCAGCATCCCAGGCAGGCCGGATTCCTCACTGTCCACACACACTCCATGCAAGTCTTTGCCCATGTGGCTTCCCTATGAAGAATGGCCTCTTGCTGGTCCTTCAGATCCCCTCCTCCAGGAGGCTCACTCAGATTCCTCTGCTCTCTCCCATCTTCACTCAGCCTTTCAATCACATAATCTTGTACTATAATTCCCCTCCCCACCCTTAACTTTTTCTTACTAAGGCTGAATCTGACCTCCTGTAGTATATGAATCTTAATGCATCTTTTGCAATCTCTGTAGCTAACACAGAACTTTGCAAACACTGGCCATTAACAAAAACCTGATCCGTTGATTGATTAAACACAATTACACACAAATTTGACTGCCCACCTTGAGTATTGCTGTGTGAGCCTTGCCAGTTAAGAAGTGTTTGCCCAAAGAAAAATTCTGTGAATGACTCACCATCATATCCTTAACGAACTGCCATTTCCTAAGCGTGATACTCAGATCCCATCCCATACTGATTCTGAGCTACCTGTTCAAATGTTTCTGTATTTCTTACTCTATCCTCCAGCCAAATCAGACTATATGCCATGCACTATTTTCATAGTTTCCCTGCCTGGAAAGCCCTTCCCACTTTTGTGCACCTGGAAATTCCCATTTGCTCTTCAAAAGCCAACTCAGAAATCATCCTCTCAGTGGAGCTTTTCCTGATGACCTCTAAGGCAGCTTCTTCGCTCCCTCCTCCACGCTCCCATGACACTTTGGGCAGATCTCCATTATACTGCTCACCATATTTTATTATAGTTAATTGTGTACACATCTGCCTTCCCCATTGTATGATGTGCTTGCCCTTCAAGGGCAAGGACAATGTCTTACCCATCCCTCATCTCTCTAGTACCCAGCAGAGTATGAGGTATAAAGGATGAAAGAAAAGGAGAGGGAAGGTAGAGAAGGAAAGGGAGAAAAGGATGAAGGGATAGGTGAAAGAAAGGAAGGAAAGAAAAGGAGGGAGATATTATGGGTGGTGGAGGTGTTATGACAAGGCTCCAATAAGGCACATTCACTTGGCCCATAGATAATAAGTGACCCAGAAAAGACACTTCATGGAGCTTCATGAGTTTGAAAAAGGAGAACTCTGGTCTGAATACGCTTGGTTCATGGCTACAGCTTCCCTGCATTATAGTCCATGCTAATTCAAGTAAATATTCTCTCCCTTCTGGGTCCTTAGTGTGCCCTGTTGCATAAGACAGAAGAGAGTAACGATTTCCCAGAATAGTGGAGGTCTTGCGTGATGAGATAATTCAGTGCAGGGATCTGGGAGCATGTCTTGCCCCAGGACTGTGGTTTATTCAGCCATAGTGGGGTGGAAAGGTGATCTAGGGCTTCATGGTGGTAGTGGATGTGTTGGACTAATTCTTGGCAGATTTGGACCTCAGGAAATTTCTGGCCCGAGTCCCTGCCTAGGTATTGCTATGAAATGGAATAACTAGATGTCCCAACTGGGCCAGAAGGGAGACTCTGGTTCACTCTGCTAGATGGCGCTGGAAAATACCTTTCTCTCAAAAATTGATGTGATCCTTTGATTATGGCAGAAATGAGATATATCTCAAAAAAAAAAAATCTTAAACTGATTCTACAGGAGTTCGCACACAAACAGACAAGTCTGATGAGCTATTTGATATTTCCTTATGGAATCCCATTTGCAAGAAGGAATGACATGAACCCTGTGAGGTAATTCACCAAAAATGAGAAAGTCTGCCAAGGTGAACCAGATGCAGAAGGAGGGCTGGCGATTAGAGTCATGGTGGTTCTGTGTGCAGCATTTCAGTAACGTTTAGAACGCATCCCAAATCAGCCATCCCAGAGACACAAGGAGAAGAAACATTTGGGTGTTTGTAAATTGGCTAAATTTTGTCCCACTACATTGTGACTCTTTGAGGTAGAGAAAACCCTATTCTGAGATCTTCCTCAATGAAGCACTGGGAAAACAATGTTCTCGCTTCCTACGAACATCAGTGGTTGAGCCAGTCAGCAACAATTTGGGATGACAGAGCCCCTTATCATGGCAATCCTGGGACAAACAAAGACTCTTGTAGTAGAGGTGACAGGCCAAAGTAACAGAAGCCAACATCAAATGGTAGCTCAGATGGCACAGTCTGCAGCAGCTACCCATGGGTAGTCCAAGAATGCTTGGGAGTAGGGAACTCAGTAAGACACTGTGATGCAGGTGGGAGCTCAAAGGTAGCAAGGCTCAAAGCTGTGATCTGGATGTCATTATCTGAACCTACAGACCAGTGAGATGTAAGACTGAGAATACATTGTTTTGTTATTCTTGTTTTACCTTTTTATGTTTGTTTAAATACAGAGAGTAATCATTCAGGCCAGAAGGAAAGAGAATAAAACAACCCTAGCAGATGCTCATACCTTAGATCAAGTCATGACACCCTAAAGCCGTGTGCTCTAAGTTCAGGCTCTGTGTGTGGGGCAGGCACTCCCCAAAAATGAGAGGTCCCACCTGGGAATCTTGACTTTACCCCTGAGATTTCAGGAGGCACGGGGTGCTCCCAAGGATGAGATGGTGAATGGGAGGCAGAGCCCAAAGCCCACCTTTGGGGTGTTAGAACAAGTACCACCTCCCTTAGGGCCTCTCTGTGGCATCAAAAGAAAGGGATTTCAAGAGACTCCTAAGAAGTCAGACACGTTGTGTATCAGTCAGTCCACCGAAAGCTCTAGTTCACAGCAGCTCTTTATGTCTGAGCCCCTATTCCGGGGATTCAGGCACAGCCAGAATTTCCTTGTCTTGTTTTCTTTTCTGCATCCTTTGATTTTTCCCCACTAAGTATAAATTCTTTCAAACAACAGTTTCTAGATTTTACCCTTTAACATAAATCCCTATATATAATATCCTAATCTTTCTCCATTTTCATGTCCTCCACAAGCCAACCCACCGCCATTAGCAGGCCTACTGTCTAAGAAAATTGGAGTGACCGCATAAGAAAATGAAGACCCTGCAAAATCTCTCTTCCCTAGGTCACTGGGTCACTGGCTCCTCCAAATCTAGCCCAGCAGGCTTGGTCTCCTCTTTTCTCTCAGCCTCATCCCTTTCTACTCAGCCCAGTATCCACTTTCCTGGATCTTATAAATCTAGAGCTCATCTGCTAAACTCCGCTGGGTCTGAATGTTAATGGCCACTGTGAGTAAATGGGTCACCTTTCCCTGGAGCCTTCTCAAGCCACTATGGCAGATTTCCACTCAAACCCTTTGTGTTAGAAGGTTCCCGAGACACTCACATTTCAGTTCTGTGGAAAGTACCAGGGTGAAACTACCGGAAGACCTAGGACTCGAGTCACACACCCCACCTACCCCACACTTCCTGCACTGTCCTGGGCAGTCTCTCCCTCCTGAGGGTCTCCACTGACAGCTCAAATCCGTATGGTCTTGTTGATCTTAAATCAACCAGTGTAGAATAGAAACTTCTCCCTCTCTCTTCCTCCCTCATTCATGCTCACCATCCTTTAAAATAGTTCCATGGATTTTTTTTCAAAGTTAAAGTTAAAGAGATTTTAAGCATATTAGTTTGAGTCTGTGACAAAATAGGAGAAATATCCCTGAGAATGACTCTTGAAACAGTTATAAATGACTATAATAAAATCAGAAACTTAGAATGGGAAGGGATTCCCCACTGCTACTCTCCTAGCCAGGAGTGAAAACAGGCCCTTCACAAAGGGAGCAACAGGGAGGATGGCCGGGAGGGGCATGAGGAAAGTGGGGAGTTGAATAAGCCTTGCCAGACTGGGAAACGAGACCCACAGGGAAACACGACTCCAATCCCTCCTCAGGCCATAAAGCTTTGCTCACACACCCTCCCCAGCAGCACTTCCCACACACATGTGTAAACAACAGAAAGGGCTCCAGGGAGCCGGGCTCTGAGCAGGAGTGGGAGGGAGATATCAGTCTGAACTCTTCTGGCTTAGGATTTAGGGCAGGTGTCCCTCAGTTTCCTCATCTGCAAACCTTCATAACTGGAGCTAACAGCTACTGAGCCATCTCCATGGCAGACACTGCCAGTTTCTTTATGTGCATTCACTTACTCATCCTCAAGGCAACCCAATGAGACAGGTCCTATTATTGATTCTATTATACATATAAAGAAACTAAGGTTTGGGGAGATTAAGTCACCAGCCAGAGCTTATATTGTGCACCTTCAGTTTACCCACAAGACTGTCTCTTTTTCTACCTGCTTCCCTGGAGGCTTTTGTGGCAGGATTTGTATCTTATTTCCTTGAAATACAGAATCTTCCTGGACCTTCTCCTTCCATGTTCCATTTTTGTCATCAATAGACTAGGGACAGAAAGAGGGTAGGTGAGTTTTCTTTGGTACTAAATTGGCCTATGAGTCAAGCGGAAAGTTAGCCAGGGATATCAACCCACGCACTTGGACAACACCTTCCCTGTTTTAAGGTTTTCTTCCACACATTTTCTTTTGGGTTTCACAGCAGCCTTCAAATATAAAGGAAGCAAGGTTTCCTCATCTATAAAATGAGGCTAACACTGCCTGCCTTACAGCGTTGGTATGAAAGCGAACTATTATAGGAGAGCCCCTAGGATAATGTCAGGCACACAGTTTACTCTTAGCAAATGTGAGATCCCTTCCCAAGTGTAGGAGAGTGATGGCACTGACACGAAGACCGGACTATGCGTGGTCTCACAACTGTAGTTCCAGCATCCCAGGCTTCCTCCCTGAAAGCGAGCATGACTTAGCATCCGATGCCTCTTCTCTAGGCTACCATTCTCTCTGCCTGTTTCTACTCCTCTCTCCCCACCTCAAGTGCCCCAAAGCTACAAGTTCCAAAATAAACTTATAACATGTTACTGTGCTTTAGGACAAGAACTGGAAAGAAAACTTCAGATTTGCAATGGGTAAGGGATGTTTTGGGGGGATAGGATGCAGAGATCTTTAGGGAGGGAAGGGCTCAGGTCACTGAGGGGAGGGAAGGTACATGGCACTGAAAGACACACAGGTGAGTGGTGAGCAGCACATGCACACACACGTATGTGTTATCCATGGCCTTGGTAGACCACACCTCTGGCAGCAGTCGGTAGACTTTGCAAATGAGCCCCTGCTCACTCTAGAAAGCTATTCAGACAACCTGTTCCTCTAGGAAACATGCATTTTTAGGGACTCTTCTGAGAAGGAGTAATTGGGGTTATTATATGCATATAATCATATATATAATATAAATATGCATAAAGACTCTGGTTAAAATGTGGCCAACTGTACCTGAGGACCAGCCCCCTTGGTGGGCCTTTTAGTCCCCATGGCTACCCCTGAGATATCTCCACAGTTCCTTAGGATACCACAGAGGACACTTTGAAAACCGCAGCCTTAAACCAGAGAAGGAAGAAATGCAAGGTTCTGAAGTTGGGGGCAGGGGGACCACGGTTGACCCTCCAATCACACGATGCAGGCAGTTGCCTGTGCAGCTCTGGAGGGCAGATTGCCTGGTCCTCGACTAACTTGATAGCATTACTGAACCAGAGCTAGATGGTTGCCTCCACATCTCTTGCTTTGTGAAATCCTTATAGACTCCTGCCTTGTTTAGGCCACAACTGTTTGGATTTTCTGTTATATGTAGGTCTGCTCGGGCCCCAGCTGATCCATCATGCTATTATTCCTCCTCTGGCCTCTTGCATCCCAGACTGACCTCCCAGTCTGATGCTCTCTCCTTCCCCCGGCCCCATTCATGACTTGACGGCACTTATTCTCTTCCTCAGAACAAATCATTCACGATGCCTTCCCTGTCTGACTTACTGCAGTATCCCCAGGGCTCAGGTCCATGCTTGGCACACAGTAGGCACTCAATAAATATTTCTGAAGTAGACAAATGAATTATCTCACCAGCCCAGCATTGCTCTCATTATCTGACAGCTGCTCGGCCTACTCTCAAACCCTGACCCCTTGTCCCTCTCCTATCTCATATTTCTTATTGTCTATGAAAGATCTCTATTTGGTTGACCTTCCAACCCTTGCAACAAAACTTGTCCGAAGCAGAGCTTGTTATCTTTCCTTCCAAGCCAGAGCCCATTCCTAACTTCCCGGTTACTGCTAGCAGCACAATTAGCCTTAGGACCACGCGGTCATTGCTCTTCATTTTTCTCTTTGCTTGGCGTTCACTCCCTCTTTCACTCCTGTCTGTTCTTTCTCAGCAAGTTCTCCTGGTCTCTGCACTCTCTGTTCTCACAGTGGTTCCTGATCCAGGCTTGGACTCTGTGCTGGGAGTACCAGCAGGCAGTCTTCCTTCCCGCTTTGCACCGACACCAGTGAAGTGCAGGTCCTGCCAGTCCCTTGACAGAGAGGGGCTTGAAAGTGAATGTCACAGAGAGTACTCAGTGAGTGTGGGATGAGTAAAAGATCTCACATCTCCTTTTCCTTGAGGAGAAGGATCCTCTGTGTCTATTGTACCTTCCCAATTAATGCAGTCATTCTGAGGACAGACTGGAGGCCCTACTCGATTCATCAAGTTTATTGCATCCCCAAAACCAATCTAGAAACGTTACCACCCTCCACTACCTTTACACCCGCACTCTTTCTCCCTTTCTCTTGATTCTAGGTCACAGCCATTCACCAAGTGGCTTCCACGCAACACCTGGGGAAGGGCCCCTGACAGGAATCCCTGCTGAGCTCCACAGCTTTCCTTCAGGGGGCAGAGGGTCCTAGCCTCGTCCACCTACTGGCTTCTCCTGATTCTGTGCTCTCTTGCTTCTCCCTCATTTCTCTCTGGAAAACACTTCAAAACTTCCTGCTCTCTTCAATGCTGACAGTATGGTGTTATCTTCCAAATAAAATAAATAAATGACAATGAAAGAAACAATAACTCTTCACATAGGCAGAGCAGACTTTTCCTCACCATCCATCTCCATTGCAAACTCTAATTACCTAATCCTACCAAAGGTGTTTCTCACATGAAGAATGGCAGAGTGGATTTTGCCCACTTTAGAATGCTTTCTGGGTATAACCTGGATGAGCTTTTGGGCCCCCTGCACTCCACACCCCTCAGTCTATTTGCGTCTGATTTATGCAGGGCTGGGAAGCTTCCAAAAATCAAAAACAATTTGGGATTTGGACATATACAGACATACCTGATGATATTGACAACGTCTTCATGAAAGCCAGATTTCAGCGAGGAACTTCAGGAGATAGATCCTGAGGGAAAGAAGCCACCATTATGAACCAATCTGGAAATAGGACCTAAGCAATAAGTGGAAATGTTTCTGCATAGAATGAGGCCAACACTGCTTGAGACTCTTTGCAGAGAAAAGGTCATGGACATGCAAAGCGAGAAGAGTTGGAACATCTTGGAGCTCAGGCATTCCTGTAAAGCAGTCACAAAGGAAAAGAGAAGCCTTTCCCTTCCCATTCTGTAGATGTTCAGCTAATAGTTGTCCAGAGAAAGTGGTGGCAGCCACACTTCAAGTGGCAGCCTGAGCAGAGTGATGATAGGGACACAGACAAGAAGCGAGAGGCACAGCAAAGAGATTCATGAGAGCATCATGGCAACCCCAGAGCACCACCTGAGATGGCTGGGAGGAGCCACAGGAGGATGGCAGAGGGTGGTGGCCTCAAGTTCCTAGCCACACCTCTCCAGTTCCAGGAGCCAAGCATACACTTCTTTGTGACATCATTGTACTCACAGGTAGTGAGGTGAAGAAGCATTCAGATTATATAAAGAATCCTCCATTCAAGGTACATCAAGCAAGTCCAAAGAATTATGCAGGAAGAAAAAAAAGACAACAGGCTTGCAAAGCATGGAGTGTATTTGCAAAAGCTGAGTATAGACAGTGCAGGTGCTGTTTGGTCAGGATTGGGGGAGGAAGCCAGACTTTGGTGTCCACTCAGCCCATCCTGAGTCAACACTCTCCTTGGAGTGATGGAGGATTTGAGTAACTACAAAAACACCAGAAGCCTCAGAGACTGGCAAGTCCAATCCCTCTTTTACATGAATAAGCACCTGGGCTTTCCACAAAAGAAAATAATTAGAAGCAGCATTTGGGTGGCACATCGCAGAAGGCCCACACACACAGCAGATCACAGAGGGCCCCACATACTTTAGCCTGTATGATTCTCACACTATCCCCCATGAGATTGTGCTGTCCCCACTGTAAAAGCAAAGAAATAGAGGTTTGACAATATTAAATAAAGTGCCCAGGGTCTCTTGGCTCCACTGCACACCATGCTCTGGGAAAGAGGGAAGGAATGGGAGGCAAGGGCTAATGGGTTATGCAGAGGACAGCTTGGTGAGATATTGCAACCAGTAGTTCAATACATAGCATGCATATGAAAACATGTGAGATCTTAATAAATATCATCAAACACAAGTTATGTAGGTGTTTAAGAACTGGATAATCTCATAAAAGAGTGCGAAAATGTAAGATTCCAGAAAATTCAGAAAATATATGGGCCAGTGTTTGGCGTACATCAGAGTTCATTATAATGACGGATGTGAAGATTCTACTCATAAACTGCTGAATCAGAATTTCTGGGCCTCCTTATACTCAACAAGCTGCCCAAGTGATTCCGCTGTGTGTGAAAGTTGGGGAACTAGTGATTTCGGTTATAGCGTAATTTGCGATAATCAAGACAAATAATGAATGGCCTTGTAAACTCCCACATTCGCTGGTTGCCATCATGACTCTTTCTGATAATAATAGTGAATCCACATGAGTACTCACTCTCTGCCATTTATGTATATTCTGATTGAATTTTCATAAGAACTTTGCAAGTTGAGTATTATCATCTTCACTTTACAAAAACAGGGCCTAATGTTCAGAGAGATGGAGCGACTTGCTTAAACCAACATTGTTAGTGTGTGGCAAAGCTGGCTCTGCACCAGGTCTGCCTGTCTCCATGCCTGTGCTCCCTCCATTGGAGCCAGGACACCCCACCCCTCCTCCTTTGCATGAAGTTGGACCCAGGGCTGGGCTGGGAGGCTCAGATGAGTCTCATAACTTCAAAAGTGATGAGCACGATTCGCAAATGTGAACACTTATCTATCGTTGCAGCAGCAAATAAGAACTTTTGAGAAGTTGGAAACCAAAGCTGAGAGGCATAGGTAGCCTCCAAAAATTCTAGAAGAAACAGAGAGCATGTCTGTGAAAGAATTATGAAAGATTACAGGGGGAGTTTGAGGGATAACAGAAGATGGAGAAATGGAGGCTGGCTTGAGAAATGTAAGTAGCCTAGATCTGGAATCGGAAGGAAGAGAGTGAGGGGCTTCAATGGAAGGTGCTACAGAAGGGAAGCTGGGCAAAAGGGGAAAGAAGGAAACTTTCAGATGAAAGGATTCAAGGATAAGCTTGCTGTGAGGGAGGCTGGGAGAATGAAAGCAAGAGCAGAGAGAGAGAGAGAGAAATCAAATCAAGTCATAGATTTAAAACTAGTAAGCCTTTAAAGAACCACTGTGATTTAACAGTTCTCAAAATTTTGATCTCAGGATCTTTTTATACTCTAGAAAATTAATGAGCTGGATGAGCATGGTGGCTCATGCCTGTAATCCCAGCACTTTGGGAGGCTGAGGTGGGTGGATCGCCTGAGGTCAGGAGTTCAAGACCAGCCCAACCAACATGGTGAAACCCCGTCCCTACTAAAAATACAAAAATTAGCTGGGCTTGGTGGTGGGCACCAGTAATCCCAGCTACTCCAGAGACTGAGACAGGAGAGTTGCTTGAACCTGGGAGACAGGTTGCAGTGAGCCGAGATCGTGCCATTGCACTCCAGCCTGGGTAACAGAGTGAGGCTTCATCTTAAAAAAAATTACCGAGCTGTCCAAGATCATTTGCTTATGTGAATTATAGCTCTTAATAGATATCAGCTAACAAATTAAAACTGAGACATTTTTGGAATATATACTCGTTTCTTTTTAAATAGTAATAAACCTATTCATGTTAAAATTGATGAAATATTTTCATGGAAAATAACTGTATTTTCAACAAAAAGTGAGCTGAACATCATTATTATACACATTTGCATATCTCTTTACTGTCTGGATTAACAGAAGAAAAGCTGGATTCTCATATCTGCTTCTGCATTCAAAGTGTCATAATATATTGTGTTAATTGAAGTACATTGACTGAAATCTGACTTCACACAGATATGTGATTGGGAAAAGGAGCAGTATATTAATCACCTTTTCAAATAATTGTGGACATTCTTCTCTGATACTACCTCAAAATTCAACAAATGGTAGTCTCCTAAAGACTAGTTTGAATGTAGAATCGGAAGCCACATAACTGAAATTTTTGTACCCTCTTACTTAAAAATGCATTGATCTATCTTGCACCTTGAGTGGATGATTCACCCATGCATGATTTGTAACATCATGCACCGGTCACTTGGAAAATGTTGGTTCATTGAATTACAAAGATCTTCCAAATACACAGTAAAAAGCCCCACTGTATACTCGGAGTCAAATAAGAAAGCAAAGACAAATGACCTTGAAACAGCATTGGCCTCCCAGACACCCTGAAAGGATCTCAGGGAGTCAAGGAGTCTCAGGCTAACACCTTGAGAATTACTGCTGTGGTGTGCAAAGAGTGTCCTGAACTGGGAATCAGGCAAACCGCGTGCTGTTTCAGACTCACCTTTCATCAGCTTGGGCATGTCCCTGAACTTCGCTGAGCCCTGTCAGACAAGCTAGATCACTCACTATTTCTTAACAATTCCCCATGAATTCCTCCATCCATGCCTTTCTCTGCTGTGCCTGAGATGGACTCTTCTCTGCCCAGTTCTCCAACTGCCACCTGCCAATTGTACCCCTTCTCGGAGGCATAACCGCTAGCCACCATGACATAGTCTCTATTCCCCATCTTCAGACACATCTCTCCTTAGGCCCTTTACTGCCTGTGTTTGGACCTCTCTTGGGGATCTTATCTCACTCTGCCATTAGAGTTAAAATGGCCTGAATCCTTGTCTGGCACCCCACCTCTCCCTCCCAACTGGACTCTCAGTCTCTGAAGAGCAGAGACCACCAAATCTTGTTCACGTTTGTGTCTCCTAGCCCAACGCCTGACACAGAGTAGGCACCCGGTGGAAGCGAAATTAATTGGTTAGCATTTTTCAGAAAGATCTGTCTGTAGGGTTTAAATGGATATTTATGGGAGAATAGGCTGGGAAGAGGTGACTGGGAGGTGAAGGGAGAGAAATGGCGGTAAAGGGAAATAATGAGAAAACTGATGGAAGGGGCCTGAGGGGAGAGGTCAGAGTGCATACCTATGGGCTAAAGAGACAGAGTGTGATGGGGGCACAGTAAGAAGATAAGAAGGGCATTTTGTGATGGACTTAGAGGATGGGGAGGGGAGTGGGATGCTTACGGAATGGCATTCCATTGGGCTAAGACACTAAAGAATACTTGGGATGAAATTCAGGAGACACTGGGTGGAGGATGACTGCTTATGTGAATGAGGGGCACAAGCAGAGGTGCTAGGAAGTCAACCCCATTGTCTCTGCACACAATGTCAGGGATACCATTGGATCTCCTCTGTGGGGCTCCCCAAGAACTGCCCTCCCAGGCACCCAGAAACCCTTATCAGCTCCCACACATCTGGTAAGGGGCAAGCCTGCATGAAGCACAAGTGGAAAAGAGACACTCAAACCCTCTGTCTTTTTCCCTTCAAATATTTGCGGAGGGAGTGTGGCAGGGGCTCAGGGACTGCGGTGCTTATTGCTCACACTACATTAAAATTCAGATTGGCTTGTGCAATATCCCTGGCATAACCGCTCTGTGCTGATATTTTTATAACTCTTAATATCAAACAAATTGCCTCTTCACTGAGACAGTTTAATGCGACGGGGGCCGTGCCCGCCAGCTTCCTCACGCCGGCCCCATAAAGATCACCGTTCTGTTACTGGGGACAGAGGAGCTATGAATTTACTGTCAAAAATATGACTGGATTATGCAGAGTAAATCTTGGACTGTATTAAAAGGATCACGGTGTTTTAATTTCTTTTCTCTCCCCATACACCCACCACCACAGCTTTTTTTACTAATAAAACAAGGCGGGGGCCTCCAGGTCGAATCATTGTGAATCATTTTTTTGGCCTAGGTCCCTGTTTTTGTCATATTCATGCCTCTTCTTCAGTCATCAATAGATACCTTTGGCTCCACCTTATATTCAATAAATGCCCCCTCTTTCCTTCATGATATGAAAGAACAAAAGATTTGAATGGATTTTTCTAAAAAATCCCCACCATACTTCAACTTCAGGGTCAACAGAATCTCCTCTTGTTTGGGTAAATTTTACCCTAATGGCATCTGGGGAGTAGAGAGAACTATAGCTGAACATTATACTCTTCATCCTGAGCTCATTCCATCAATGACTCCCTTTATTACAAAGATATGATTTCCCACATAATTAGGAAAAATAAACTGTTTTTATTGAACAATCCGTTCTCCCTTTCATTTATAAATCAAGGACGTAGAAAAATGCCAGTCAGAGCAATCCATTTGAGATAGCATGTATTCCCAAATTGAGTTGTTATAAATCAACCCAGTGCAAAGAAATCTGACATTTTTCTATTCCAAGACACTTTACTGTAGGTAATCAGTCCTTTCCAAATACTGAATATAGTTTGTGAACTCTACCCTACCATCATTACTGCCCCAGAGAGCCACTCAGAGACCCAGGATACCAAAGTTTAGAACAAGTAAGTAAGGTGTCCTCCAAGAAATATATTGATTGGAGAAGCATGTCAGGAGAAGTCTCAGTATATTTGCAAGTACGTATGCAAGTGTTGATGACAGCACGAATGCAAAGAACAAATGATCAAAGTGTTTTACATTGTCTTCCAGCCTTCCTAGACCACACACTCCAGACTGACAGACAGACAGATATACAAACGGACACCAGTCACACATCCTTGTTTTCAAGGCAGGGAGGAAAGCTCTCACTTAAAAAGTACCCAGTCACTTTAAAGCGTTACCTGTGTGAGGTCACAAAAGATCACATAATTGTAAATGTTTTTCTCTGATATCCTTATACCTCAAATCCTCCTTTTCTTCTCTACTTATATAATATTTAGGATGACTCCACCATTTTCAAGTTTAATATTTTAATACACTTTGAAAGTGATATCCTCACATAACATACTTAACACCAATCAGAGGTAACTTCACTCATTATTATAACTTGACACACATTTGTTTTGCAAATGTTTTAAAAAGAGTCAAACTGAATAATCCTTTTCTTTAAATACCATATATTTTTTGGTTCTTATGGCTGAAGCCGTATCCACTTCCTTTGCTTCCAGAACATTCTCAGATTGCCCTGGCTTGCAGAACCAGTGGCCTTTGAAAATCTGCAAAATTCTAGAAAGGCTGATCCAGGCTAGGAACTCAGACCAGGCCCTGCAGGATTGTCAACTATTAAAATATGTCACATCTTACGCTTATGAAGCCAGGAAAAAGCATGAATCACTGTTTTTATGACTGACTGCTATGGTCTGAATGTGTCCCCCAGAATTCAAGTGTTGGAAACTTAATCTCCAATGCAACAGTGTTAAGAAGATGGATATTTAAGGGTTATTGGGCTCTGTCCTCATTAATGGATTAATGGTGCTATCATGGGAGTGAGGTTAGTTATTGAGGGAGTAGGTTTCTGATAAAAAGGATGAGTCTGGCCCCCTTTCTCTCTTGTTCCTTCCTGCTCTTTTGCCCTTCCTTCTTCCACCATAAGATGATGCAGCAAGAAGGTCCTCACCAGACACAGCCCCCAACCTTGGATTTCCCAGCCTCTAGAACAGTAAGAACAAAAAAAATCTTTTCTTTATAAATTACTTGGGCTGTAGTATTCTGTTGTAGCAACACAAAACAGACTAAGACACTGACTATGATAAAAATGAGATGAACTGAATAACGCAAAAGTTAGGAAATCTTGATAATAGTAAAAATTTAGAAACAAAATGAACAAAAATATGTGCATTGTTAAAAAAAAAAGTCATCTGCAGAGCATACAAATCTACAATAAAACACTGTAACCACTTAAAATTTTGTTTTAGGAGAAATATTTAATATGGTATAAAAAGGTATTTACAATTTAACAAGGAATTAATAAAGCAGGTCAAAACAATGTTTACAATATGACCCCATATTTTAATACATATACATTTTGAGATTTAGATTAAATTCCAAGCTGTTTATAGTAGAATCACGGGTGATTTTATTTTCTTCGTGTTGCTTATCTCTGTTGTCTTAATGTTTGATGGGGAAAAATAAGTGTATTGCTTTCAAAATAAGAGGGGAAAAAAAGTAGTCTGGAAAACTGTTTTCATTGCACATCTGTTGGAGTTAAAAATTGAGCCTAGTTCTTATAACACATTCTTGTATTCATGTATCTCAACAAATAATACTTATGGCCTAAGGTAAGCTAGCCCCCTGGTACTGCAGAAAAACCAAAGGCCCACTACCTGCCCTCTGACGACTTACAGTTCTGCCACCCAGACAAGCAGAAAACTTCAATCCCTGACTTTGAGGTGAGACATGAGGGCTCACCTCTGCCAAGGGCCTCTGAGACCTCCACAGCCCCTTGGACTGGTGTTGGAGCCAGCACTGCCTCCCGTACCCTGAGGGTGCCTGGGACGACCGCCCCCTCCCGCCCCCGCCCGCATGAAGGCTACTGAGGTCCCAGGGGATCAGGGTGTGGCCGAAGTAGCCTGGGCCTGCAGCTACTTCCCCAAGTCCACTTTCCCATCCAGACAGCCTGTCCCACTGCCCTTGGACACCCACCTCGTCTCACTCCTCTGTTCCTCCCCTTCCCATCCTCTCTGTCCGGTGTCTTCCAGGCCATCTCCAAAGAAACCTGCTGCTTCACCCCAATCTGTTGCTTGTGCCTTACTAGAGGTTTCTGCCCTTTTCGGCGCCACATCCCAGGGAAGGAAGAAACATGCTCCAGGGCTGGAAGTTCTTCTTTGAGGGGAGGAAGTTCCCTAGAGTCTGCAGCAGATGGGGGAGGCCCCAGTGGAGCGCACGTGGATGCATTTCTGGGAGGAAACCAAGTACCATCCGCTCTCCCTCGCTCCCATCCAGCGTTTTCTTCCCCCAGTGAGTCTCTTAATTTTGCTCATTTATCTTAAAGAGCTCCGTAAGCGCCGTGGGCTCTGGTGGGGGGTGGGGGGGTACACGGGGCCTCCGACACCCGACCCCCACGCCTGCCTCCCAGAGGAGCCATCCAGCGCGGACCAAATCTCATTTTCCTACAAATAGTTTGTCAGAAGCAGCAGGGCAAGTAATAAATCATGGAGAGCGAGAGCGGAGAGGAAAGGGGGGAGGCTGTAGAGGGGAAGGCGGGGCCGAGAGGGCGGAGGGAGGGCTGGCGGCGCAGATGGAGGAGCGCGCGGGGAGGGTGCGAGCGGCGGGGAGGGTGCGAGCGGCG
>NW_016107537.1:566820-608414 GCF_001604975.1 Cebus imitator
GGGGAGGGTGCGAGCGGCGGGGAGGGTGCGAGCGGCGGGGAGGGTGCGAGCGGCGGGGAGGGGCGCAGGCTAGGGAGAGACAAACGGAAAAGGAGGGAAGGAGATCAAAGAGACAAAGAGAGGAAAACACGAGGGAGGACGAGAAAGGGAGGATAAGAAAGGGAAAAGGAGCCAGGAGAGTCCACAGAAAGGAAGCCAAGGGAGAAGAAGAGACTAAAGAGAGGAATGGAAAAGATAGCAAGGGGTGGATCAGGAAGCAGAGAAGGGGAAATAAAAGGAGGGGAGAAAATGAATCCAAAGAGGATGCTAAAAAGGAGGAAGGAGAGAGGTCTGGTAGAGAGGCAGACTCGGGAAAGGAACGTGGGCGAGGGGGTGCTCCATGTGTCCTGAGCCCTCTCTGAGCCCTGAGCCACAGGGGTGTGCCTCTAGTCTGAGTCCTTGACCCCCTCCTCCCCACCCTTATCCCTGCTGCCTGCTCCCAGTGCACTGCAGGATGCAGGTAAGGATGGGGTCATCTTGGTCCACTGTTAGCCAGCCTAGAGAGACAGTCATTGCAGTGTGTGTGTGTGTGTGTGTGTGTGTGTGTGTGTGTGTGTGTGTGATGGAGACAGGAGTCAGGGAGGGAACCTGCATACCAACTATTATGATGAAGATAGGCATCCTTAAGCAGGCTGCTTCACTCTTCTAAGCCTCAGTTTTCTGATCGAGAAAATGGGAACAATAATCTCTCTTTGCAGGCTTGAGAGAATTGAAAGAGATGACCCACAGGAAAAGCATCTAGCTCACAGTGCAGGCTGTTGATTAGGAAACGCAGACTCCCTTGAGTTTTTGTGTGGATGAACCTGGCTCCTGGGGCCCCAGGTGGGGGTGCCAGGCTTCAGGATCTGCACACTGCCTCACCACCCCCGCAGCCTGTGATCCCAAGCCAGGCACTCTGATCCGGCAGCTGTCAACACAGGCACACTCCAGTGCTTCCTGCTTTGCCGTTGGCCTCCTTCAGGAACCTTTGAACACTAGTGAGATCATCACTGTCAAACTCTGCAGGCTTCTGGTGCAAGGGCAGTCAGATAAGGAGGAATATGAGATGCGAACTCTCCACTTTGGTCCCCAGTCCCCAGCCTCACCCTGCTGACCTCTGGCTCCTGCTTAGCTCAGGAACTGTGGACTCAGAACAAAGTTTGAGGTTCTGCTTCTCCGATTCACCCCTTTCTCCTTCCTGATTACTGGCATGGAGCCAGGCACTGCAGGACAGAAGTCAGGTAACTTTACAGATGGGAGGAATGAAGTGGTGTTTGTAGGGGCCTACACTGTGCTGGGAACCAATGTAAACTGCATGAGGACAGGGATCTCGTCTGCATGGCCCACAGAACTATCCTAGCACAGTGCTGGCACAAGTTGAGCTCATGAAATGAATGAGTCATTTGATATTGTGAATATGCATTCACTTATTCATACCTTATGACTAAGAAAACAAGCTGTTATTCCATTTTATGGAAAGGGCAACTGAGACACAAAATTACAGGCAGGAAGCGATCAAACTCGGGGTTGAATCCAGAGCAGTCTGTCTCCAAAGCCTGTGTTCCTTCCACTGCAGCTCATGGCCTCCAGGCATCCTCCCGTTGATGCCTGAGGCACCAGGGAATTAGGAATGGCAGAGACCCAAACCCGTGATTCCTGCCGGACCTTCTCCCTACCCTCCAGATTCTGGAGAGGGCATCCCATAGAATCCTCCATTCATTTCTGGGCTCCATGCCATTGGCATTGTCTTTCAGCTCTGGACTTCAGACTATGCCACTTTCAGACCTTCAGCCCCAGCCCCCTGCCCTGCTTGGGACTTTGAAGATGAGGTCACATGCCTCAGATCTTCTCTCACCTCAGCTCTCTGGATCCCAGCCATACCTGCTCTGCCTCTCCCCTCTAACCCTCCAGCAACATGGGCTTCCTCTGGGGACCTCATGTCCAACCCTGACAAGCAGCAGAGCCCAGGGAAAAGAGAGCCAGGTTCTGCTCTCCTGCCATGTACCAGCTGGATGACTCTGGGCAATTCTTTTCACCTCTCCAGGACTCAGGTTTCTCAACTGGAAAATGGGGATTTAAAAAAGAATCCATGCCTAATTCCCAAGGCTGTCATGAAAATGGATTAAGGCAAAAGCTGTGAAGTGCTTTACAAATGAGAAAGCCTCCTATTCTTCACTTTCTTCTGATGGCAGATCCCCTGCTCTCCTTCCCAGGGTTCTTGCTCTCCCAGTACAATGTACCCTGAGCACTGCAGGTGTCTCTACCATCTTTGCTTCATGCAGAACTATGACATGCTGCCATTTAAAACCCAAAAAAGAACCTCACAAGTGGCATAATAAAGCAATGGCTAAGAGCTCCGGCCAGAATAAAAATTCAGCTCTCCAAATTTTAGCTCTTCCACTTACAGTGTTAACGTTGAACAATCATGTTACCTCTCTAAGCCTCAGTTTCCCCATCTAAAAAGTGGGATAATAACACCTCTCTTACCAGGTAGAGAATGGGTATGTGGCACTAGGGACATATTAAATGCTTAATAAATGTCTACTATTGCTAACTCCTCTAATTTTATTCTCGACTCTTGAAAAATGAATCCATTGTCAGACTTCGTAGCTTGTCACCTCTTTCTCGATGGTCTCAGTGTCAGTTCCTTGGTGCATATCCTTGTCTTCCCCTTCTTCAGTGATGACCACAGCCTTCTCTTCCTGCCGTCCAGCCACCCACCACATTCTGTTTTGACCTTATCACCACCATGGGTTCCCAGGGAGCCAGACCACAAGAGGAAGAGGGGACACAGAGGAAGGGAGGGGACCTGCCCAAAGTCACAGGGGTGCTACACTGGCAGAGCCGCTTCTGGGCTCATGGAGCCAATCATTTGGATTGTCCCCACCCAACGCCCAACAGGGATCGAATTCCTTAAAGCCCAAGACTAGCTCCCCTTGTGAACACCCTCCTTTTCAAAGTCCTTTGTAAGGGTGCCCTTGTGGCCTGGCCTCCCTCTGCCCATGTCTTTCCCAGCCCATCTTTTCAGCCCCTTCTGATTACTGTCACTCTCCACTTCCTTGACAGTCTTTTTCCGCCAGTAAGCTTTCTCCCACATGATTTCTTCATAGCTTGTTCATGCATGAGCCAGTCCTCATACTGGCTACGGGGGGGGACAGGAGAGTCTGAGGCACAGTCTTTCCCCTCAGAGAACCCCAGTCTAGTGGGTGCCACATGCCCAGTTAAACTCCCATTCTAACCTTGCAGCTCAAGCTGTCTTGTCAGTCCCTGAAGACCATCTTCCTCCATGAAACTCTCCCAGATTGGCTGACTGATTCAAGACTGCTTCCCAAATCCTCTCAAAGGATACCATTCCTCTTTGGAAACTATATGCATGAGATATTTTTATCTCCTTTTTAAAACTTCATCTCCCTCTTTGTTGATATAATATATATGGCTGCAATTTAAAGTCCATTTTCAAAATATATACCATCTTGTCTGTGTTTCCTGAAAGTAAAAGTTCATGTCACTGTCTGGATTGCACTTGAAACCCCTAGAGGCAGAGATCTCAGTTCTGTGTGAGTCTCAGGGTATCAATGCCCAGAGGAGGGGGCAGCCAGGGCTGCCTTTAGAAGGAGAGGAAAGGCACCCACAGAGCTGCCAGAGCCATGCAGATGCTGTTGGAGGAGAAGATGAAGTGCTGTGGATATCAGAGAAGGAAAAGTTCACTTATGGTTGTGGAGAATCCAGGGATGCACCCATCCTTGAGAATCAGCTTAAATAATATGCCCAGCAGTGCAGCTTCTCTGATACCACAACTGCATTTGACTTTCTTAGGAAACACCCCAGTTTCCCTGGACTCACTTTGTGACACTTAGCGCATTCTCTATGGGAGTTTGGGACAGTTATATTTCTCCACAGCTTTACTTTCTCTCCCTATGACTTAATTTGGCAAATTCCTCCTGAAAAGAGGCAAGATTCTATCAACTTTGGAATCCTCTCCCTCCACAACATCCCCCTAATGTCATGCCTTGTACTAAGTAGGTGCTCAATAAATGTTTGAACAAGGGAAGAAAAAAGAAAGGGAAAGAGAAAAAGGAAGAAAAGAGGAGGTAGAAGAGAATAGAGGAGAGGAAGAAGGGAAAGAAGGAAGATGGGAGGGAGAGTGGAAGGAAGAAGTGAAGGGAGGAGCATTAAGTACATGCCCACAGGTAGAAGCAGTCCCCTGTTAATGCAGGGCTCTTCTCCGTGCTCTTGCAGTGCCAACAAGGGGCCCTGGGAACAGATTTGATTTCCTACTGTCACCCTGGGGAGAGAGCTCCTGTCTCCCAAGCACGCTGTGTGGAAACCAAGACTTTATGGATAGCACTGAATATGTGTTTCCAATGAGAAGTAGCAGCTGCAAACTCATGTAGATGGTTAAGATGACTCAGATCAACAACCTTCTGCAGGATCCAGTAAAATAAAAAAATCTGTCAGCACCACTACAGGAGGTTGCCAGAACAGGAGGCTGCCAGACAGAGGGGAAGTGCCAGCATCCAGGGTCCTTTGGCCCAGGTGCATCTGAAGCGTCCAGGTGAGAACACAGCCGCCAGATGGCAGACACATGGTAACGGATGGGAGGTCCAGAGGCTTTGCACCTTGTCCAGGGGTAGGAAAAATGCAGTCTACTGAAGTGTGAACCAAATGGAAATGTATTCTCACATTTCTCTTCCTTCTTCTGAGTCATGGTGGTCCTTGGATTCCCATACCAGCTTCTCCATAGCAGGGTAGGAATTTGTCCCACATGCAGGGATGAGCCAGCCCCAGGAAGAGCAGCAGGCTGGACCAGAGCTGCTTCGAGCTGATGGCATGGCATTGAGATGTTTGTCCTAATCTGTAAAACCTATTTTTCCCACTCGAGGTGGTACCATGTTGCAGCTTGTCTATACAGACTTTCTAAATAAAATCTGGAAAGTTTTTTTTTGTTTTTTTCTTTTTAGAAAAAATCTTAGACTGCAGCTCTCACTATTTCTACTCAGCGCAAATCCTTCTCCCTCTCCACATACATCTGGACTTTTCTTAAGTGTTGCTAACCACACAAGAGTCTCATCTGCTCTGAAACTCATTCTGCCCTCTGTGTCAATGACATGGCTACTCTTCATCACAGATTTCCAAAAAATCTTCAGCCATGCACTCAATCAGCAGATCTTTTATCAAGAACATGCTATAAGCAAGGCTACAGAAGAAACAAGATAGATCACACAGTTCCTTTCTTTAAGGAGCTTCCATCCAGGATAAAGAATTTAAACAAACCAGTAAATCATTATAGTATAGTATCCTGCATTTCATACACATAAGGCCCTATGATGAATGTCAAAGTTGATAAAAATTTTAAAGGTCATCTAGCCTTTAAAATATCCAGTTCCTCACAGGTGGGCCTTACAAATCCCATCACAGCATCGTCTTTGCACCTAGCATTTGGAAGGCCTAAGTTTTGTGGTTATGGAAAGAGATCAGAGCCTCTTGATGGAATTATTTAGGAGGCAGGCCTGCTCTTCTTGGTGTTTCCATGTCTCTCTCAATCCTGCTGAACATTTGAATCCAGGGTTTAGCCTCTCCAGGCCTCAGTTTTCTCCTCTGTTAACTGAGAGGGTTGGACCCCATGGCTTCTGAGTCCCTTCCAGGGCTAACATTTTATGATCTATGATTAAGACTGAGATGACATTGTTGAGCCTGCTGTCCAGAGAGTGACCCATCAACTTTCATAAAAACAATCATCATTAACCTATGTTAATTGGTCAATAAAACCATCACAATTTTATAGCGCGAAACCTGAGACCTGCTGAGATCAACGCTGCTGGTGAGCCAAGTGGATGTTCAGCCTTAGAAACAAAATTGCTGACTACTAACCCCAGTGTCATATTAGTCAAAGTGACACAGACTCAAACTTATTCTGGTTGAAATAAAAATAGCTGATGAAGAAACTGAAGGGTACGTAAAACAATCTTAGGGCTGGAAGACCACAGGTCAGTCAGATTGCAGGGACTTCTTGGGGTAAGGACTGGTAAATGAATCCAGAACTATGTTTTTCTCCCCTTAAAAGACCTCCATCATAACCACACTAGAACCCAGGCAACCTGTGGTCAGTGAATTAGGGCTAGACCCTCCCATCCTTTCGCAAGTTTAATCTGCTCATTATTTGTCCCATCTCAGATTTGGGGATCATCTCTCATTCCTGATTCTCCACTTTCCCCTTAGACATGATAGAATTCTACTGATCTTTTAGGCTTACCCTCAAGATCTTTCTATTTTTATACCACCCTGTTCATAATAAGAGTTATCAAGTGCACCACCTACTATGTGCCAGATGATTGTTGTACTTTATCTCAGTAAATCCTTACAACAATTCTAGGAGATTGGAACCTTTTTCACCAAAATTTTATACTAAAGGAAACTGAGGCTCAGAGAGTTCAGATAACTTGCCAAGGTCACACACCAGTAATTAGTGGAGCCAGGATTGAAATCCAGGTCTGCTTGCTTCCAAAACTGTTTTTCTAACATCTAGACACCTACCCCATTCAGCCCCTGAGCCAGGTCTACCCTAGCACCCCTCAAGGAAGAATGATAGTCACACTGTGAATTATTAGTAATTTCACCTTGTCCAAGAGGAGCAACTAAATGTTGACAAGAGCAAAGTGGGAGTTGAAAGCTGACCTGACCTTGTCCTAATCTGTAAAACTTACAGATTCGGTGCTCGATAAATGTTTGAGGAGGGGAAGAAGGAAGGAAGGGAAAGAGAAAAAGGAAGAAAGAAAAGAGGAGGTAGAGAAGAATAAAGGAGAGGAATAAGGGCCAGAAGCAAGATGGGAGGGAGAGTGGAAGGAAGAAGTGAAGGGAGAGGCATGAAGGACATGCTGGCAGGTGATTTACATTTGAGTGCAAAGACAGAGACCACAGACAAAAACCAAGAGAGACAGATGATGAGTTTGGGAATCAGGGAGGTCAAAGGAGCAGGACACAGTGCAGGTGAGAGCAGAAAGCCTGAGAAATCAATTCAGGACATGTGAGCCTGCAGTAAGAAGTGGCTTTTAGCACAAGGTATATCCTGCCAGGGAGAGAAAGTTTCATTACAGATGCTGCATATGGCTGGACAAGCGAAATCCTTGAAGGTCAGCCACTCAGCTTCCATCATCCTCTGTCATCTATGCCAGGAATATTTCCAGACCAGTACAGAAAGCCAAAGTCACTCTAGTTAGAGCTGTAGACCCTGTATAGTAACTACCAGGTTAAAAAAAAAAAAAAAGTATACATGTAGACTTACAATCTACACGTACTATCTTCTCACTTATGAAGACAGCAAAACAATTGCCATAATGTTCCAAAAGTCAGCCCTCAAATGTGAGTTGAAGCCAGTTGTGGTGTAGAACACCTGTAGTCCTAGATACTTCAGAGGCTGAGGTGGGAGGATTGCTTGAGTCCAGGAGTTTGAAGCCAACCTGGGAAACATTGTGAGACCCCCATCTCAAAAAAAATTAAATAAGCAAATAACTTGTCAACATAATGTAAGGAGGCTCTGCTTTGAGAAAACGTGTTATACAAATATACAAATGCATCAAACTTGGCTCTGGAGGAAAGAATTCTTCAGGTTACCTGTAGGTTTTGAGTTGCCCAAATTCAACTTAGACATCTACTGTGTAAAGTGATGATCATTTGCAGGTATACAACCCTAGAAAGCATTGCCAGCAGCCTCACTGTGATCGCCTGCCCATGCTACTGGAGGTTTCTCTTCAACTTGGTATAGCCGTCAGTAGTCATTCTTGCTGTTGTGATATCACTAACCAGAAATACTCAAGAAACATATGTTAGCAAGTTAAACAAGGACATGACTGGTTATTATGTACATATTTAATTAACACTCCTATTTGTGTAAGACATAATATGGTGTTATATGCCTATTCTAAATGCTTGATTAGCAATACATAATATTGTTAATGTTTTAATGAAAAGATAATACCATTTCCTTTGCCAAGCACTCACATTGAACAAAGTCCCTAATATGTGAGAAATGTTGACTAAGAGCCACAGGTTTCCCAAGCTATGAGGACTGAATCCAGCTCTGGTTCTTTTGAGTTGTGAGATTTTGCTTAAATCGCTTCACCTCTCTGAGCCTTGGTTTCCTCATCTGTACCTTCTGAAGGAGACCTACCATTGAAGCCCCGCCCTCCCCATGCTTTGCTCCTGTCTCAGAGAGCCACTTCCTCACCATGCAGCCTCTGAGCCTGCTGCCCACTCCGCCTGGTTCACTGTTCTCCTTTTTTAGCCCACACAGCTCCTGTCACCCTCAGGTCTCAGTGCAAGCATCAGCTCCTTGAGAAACCTCGCTGCAGAAAAGATCAAGTCAAATCCTTCCATCAACATTCACATTTTATGGTATTTATCACCGATGCAGATTTTTGTGCATTTGTGTGATGATTTCATTCATGTTTATCTCCACCAGTGGACTATAGGCTTCTGAAAAGAGACACTGTGTCTGTTTGTACTCACCACCATACCCCAGAAACCATACCATAGTGGGAGCTCAATGCATGTGTCTTGGGTGAAGGGGAAGCATTAATCAATCAGTTGATATAAAATAGGATGACATCCACCTGAATCATCATCATAAAAAAAGAATAGCTGACTCCAACCCTTACTGCACCCTCCCCCAATACATGACCCTGACCTTCAGGAACATATCATCTCGAATTATAAACACCTGATCTTACAAGTGTCTCATTCCTTCTGCGAGCTGCCAGCTACCCATCACCCACCACTGATCTACTGAGCCACGGTGTCCTGAGTGAATAGCACCCTTAATGACAGGCACAGATAACTATCTGCCTCCATGCTTATTCTCCACTACTTACTTTTTTTCCCCAAATGAACATCTTGTCCTTCTTCCCTCTTTGCCTCTCTCAGGATCAGCAGAAGGCCCTAACCCATTTTATTTAACAAATCAGCTACTGGTTAGTATCTTTAAAGAAATCTGTGCATTTCCTTCCTTCCCTCTCACTTTGCTTTTCCCCTCTTGTCATTCCTCTCACCATATTCTCCCTCTAGTCATTCCATTTGTGAGCCAAAAATTGACCTTACTCATGATTGATAAATGCAAGAGCAGTGCTCAAGTGATCTGTCTGAATCAATGAGAAGGAAGGTGGAATTAGATGTCATAAAGAAATGGTGCCACCAACCTAGAAAGTCCTTGAACATGCCACATCCTTCTCCAGAGTCCCCTCAAAAGTCTACCCCTTCAACATCCCTTAATTGATTCCCTGTCTTCAAGAGGTCAGTATTCAGGGTAAATGCAAAATCTGGTATATTCAATTTTCAGATTGTTTAATTACTCACACAGCAACAATATTATATGCTTGCTCATCTCATTGAATGCACAGATGTGCAGGGTCTCAGCTACACCATGAGTGGCTGATTAGGGAACTCTAAGGACAATTTACATTATTGTTTCTATGCAAAAGGTCTGGACTCCTGAGCTCCTTTGTAATTTTCATCTTCCCGTCTGAGAGTTGTAAGCAATCTGGTAATCATGGAGAAAGATCTCTCCATTGGAGATAAAACCACCCAAATTTTAAAGAATGCCAGCAATGGCCTGAGAATGCCAGGTCTTTGCTTTAGGATCTAAATGGACCTCCAAGACATCTGACCTGGAACAAGTTCTCAGCAGCATGGGCCCCAGGATCCAAAGTAAATGAGGTTCATGCAAAGTCTGCAGCAGCAACAGCAGCAATCCTTTGCAGAACTCCATTTCCACCACATTGAAGGTATCTGCTATGCCTGGGCCCTCTTTCTGCCTGTCTTTCTAATAATGCTGTGGTTTTCCTCCCTCACCAACCAACCATCAAGGGAGCCTGCAGTTATAAGATCATAAAAATCACAGCAGCAGCAACAGCAGCAGCCATCTTTCATGGAGCATCTCCAAGTGTGTGCCACACTCTTTGCAAACACTGTCAAACAACTTGCAGATGAGAGGATATAAGCTAAATGACAGAGACTGAGTCAGAGAGCTGAGATCTGAACATCTCTGGCAGTCCTCTTTCTTCTAGGCCCCTGTATCCCCTGTCCATTCTTAGTTCTGGGAACTGACATGAGTGTGTCTGGGTTCCGGATCCAAGGGGGTACATTATACAGAGTAGACAAAACCCAAATTGCAAGTGTAAGATGTATATATAAACCAAGGTGAGCCCTAGAGAAAGCAACTCATGTCCAGTCAGAGGCATAAGGGGAGAGGGGCCAGAGTAATGGGCCTGAAAAGAGGAGCAGTAAGAGCAGGCACTCCCAGATCCAAGACTCAGGATAGGGTCCATGGGGAAGGTTGGGGCTCCATGGTGCACACCTGTCCACACATGCTGTGGATTTCAAGGCAATCTGGAGACCAAAGTGCCAGAAATGGAGCAACCACTTGCAAAGCATGTGGGCATACATACCTTAAGCAGTAGGTGGGGTTCTGCAATGTTGTATATTACACATGGACCAAGCCCAATTTTCAATGCACAGGGAGATCCACTTGTTAAAAGGTCTCTAAGAATAAAGAAATTTAAAACAACTAAGCAAGCAGCCACCCCCACTTGTCCTGGCCTGCAAGCTCATGTTCTCCCAAAGCAGGTCTTCCTGAAGTGGGACAGCTGGGCTGACCCTAGCTGATATTTTATCAGCCCACCTCGGTTTCTGATGAGCAGCGAACCACTGATTATTGCCACTGATGGCTGCCATGTCCTATTTGTACTGGTCTCTGGGGAAGAATATCCACAAGCTTCTTCACAAATTTATTTTAGCTCCTCACCTTCTTCCAGGCTGAAGCTTCCCCTCTGCTGCCAATCTCCCACCACCCCCCTTAAGATGAACAGGCTGGGTTGCTATCCGCTATAGTTCCTTTGAGGGCTAAGGAGCTGTATGTATTTCATAATTCTGCTTTTTCTTCTATCACAGGACACCAAGCCTACCTTCTTTTTCCTGAAAAGAGAGAAATGCAGGGCACAGAGCAAGGCATTGGGGAATAGGAATGGCACAAGTCAGACTCCTGGGTGGGGGTTCTAGCTCTGCTGTTCTTCAGCAGATCAGTTTGGCCTTGTGACCTGGCTGCTCTAAGCCACAGGTTTCTAATCTGTATAAGGTAGACAGGAGAAGCAGTTACAGTGAGGGCTTCTCAGGATTACAGAAAATCATGTGTACGGCACCTGGCATGAGGCAGCTATGACTATTATGTGTCAGCCTCACAGACACAAAATAATCTCTTCCATATGGTTAGGTTTAAATCAGGTTAACAAATATCCATTGTGACCTGTAACACTAAGCCAAAGCACTATTTGGGAAATGAGAATGGAGTATTAGACATGGTTTCTGTCTGAAAAATCTCGTAAGTGATTTGGCTGGAACACCCAACATGTCCCCCCAACCCCCTGCATAAACACACACACAGACACATCCTTCTATGCCCCTGCAGCAAGATGGCCAGGCTAGGTTGTTGAATGGAAGCAAATTCTCTGGTGGAGTTTTCTTCCCTTTGGACCTCTGAGCTCTCTGTGAGGTCTGTGGATTGCAGCCCCTGTAGATTGATCTGAAAGACCAAGCAGAGGTTCCTTACCAGAGAATAAGAGGTGAAGCAACCAGTGGGGAGGAGGAAGGGCCTGCCGTCAACTGGGAACGTTCTCTGCCCTAGTCTCTGTACTGTATGTGCATTCCAATTATTTAACTTAATCATAAGGTAGCACTGAAAATACCACAGTGGACACTGTCCTGCTTAACTCTGATCCCCCACCAAGATTAAAGGATTCATTTCCCAGCTCTTGGACCTCTCTTAACTACCCTTTATAAAGAGAGCCAACTCACCCAATGTCAAGCCCCAGATCCAATGAGTGGTCAATATGGTGCTCTAAAGGCCTCTTCCCCCTCACCCTAAGTCAGTACCACTCTGCAAAGCCATCCAGCTTCAGGGCTCGGCATCGCCTACATTGCTGCTCAGCTTCTTCCTCTGTCCAGCTCTACTTCCTTCTCTTCCCCAGCAATTCCCCAGAATTCAATGGCTTAAACTCTAAAACTAAAACTAAAACTCTTAAAACTTCCCTGGAAGAAGCAGGATGTGTACTTCAGGCCAGTAAACATCCAAATGAGGTAAGTTCTTATAGTTTAAAACGGATTATAGCACTTAGACACTTCTCCTATTGCGAAGCTGTCCCTAACCATCTATGCAGGCTGTCTCATGTAACTAACAAGTGCAGCAGGTCCCAGCTGGACAGCCAGCAAGGAAAGCCCAGGAACCCCAGCATGGGGTTCTTACAAGCCACTTACAACTCCCCGCTCTACTATGACTTTAAATAAGCTACTCACCATCTCTGGATGGTCTTCAGTTTTCTTACCTATAAAATGGAAATAATGGCCCTGCCCAAAATTGGTTTTAGAGTTAAATGAAGTGGTAAATATTTTTAAACTATCTTGAAATGCATAAAATCTTCCAGTTCAATGGGAACACAGAGCCTAGAAAAGGTGGGGATAAAGGGTGTTTACCCAGAAAGCCAAGTTCACTTCCATCAGCTTCTCAGCCTTAAGACTCAGATTTCACAGACTACTGATGCTCTCAGGGGGTTGTCTGACCAGTGTTCACAGTCCACCGTGGAGAAGTGTAGGATGTGAACATGCGGGAGATTGGATGTCAGAAGACCAAGCTGCGCAGTCCTCGTTTTCTCAGAAATGAGCTCTGTGAACTTTATAAGCCGCCTCCCCTCTCTGGGTCTTGTTTTCTCTTTACTGAAATGAGGAAGTTGGACTGGATGCTCCTTTTCTCAGGCATGTAGAATCCTGTGATGCCTGGTGCCTTCTCCAGAAAGTGTCTCTCCTCCTCCACTCTACTCCTCAATCTCAGACTTCAGCATGAATTCACTACACCAGCCAGCCAGCTCCACCCTTCTCTCTTGTTGTGGCCCAGGGGCAGGGGTGGGCAGGGGTAGCAGTTTTGCAACCTAAGCAGGAGGCAGAAAAGGAAAGGACAGGATTGCTAGCAAATCAAAAGTCACCTAGAGTCCCTGGCAACCTTGGACAACAACAAGCCCACACTGTGGCTCCTTTCAGGAGGATGTATGAAAGCTGCTTACCTAAATGCCAAGACTTCACAGGTGGGTCTGAGTATCCGCCATGCTGTTGGCTCCCACAGGCAGGTCTGAGTGTGTACCATGCCACATGCTGCCTGGTTATGCATTTATATCAAGCCTTACAACACACCCAATTGTTGACCCTATAGAACATCTCAGGAACTATGCTCAGATCTTACCATAAGTCAGAGCAAACACAATTAGGAAGGAAAACGTACTAGGAAAGAGTTGAGTAGATATACACCAAGGTGAAATAAACCACAATGGTTCAGAAAGTCAGTCTGCAGAGTTAATGACTGACAAGTTTGGCCCAGGCTAGGCCCTGCTGCCTTGCCCCTACAGACCTTGGCACCTGGTGCAACAGGAAGAGAGAACAGCTGTAACTATCACCTCGAAGAAGCTTTGGTTTCTCCCTTGTACAAAGCCCTGCTCTCAGAAAGATATGCTTCCTAGGGAAAGAGAGTGGGTGATTGGGTTTGCAGGCATAGAGAATGTTTCCACAGCAAAAACTCATCACAGTACCTTGTGGTTTATAAAGAGATTGCTTTCACTTGAGCAAGGTTTTTAAAGCAATGGAAAGGTTTTAGGAAGAAATACAGAACACTGGTGGTGCTGAGGAAAACAAGAGAGCTTTCATTTTACTCATTCTTCATTTATTCATTCAAAAGTGCTTGGTAAGTAGCTGCTACATGCAATTTACTTGACTGTCAACCAAAATTGTGAGAATCCCAGTAGGATTTCAAACTGGCCTTTTAGGAAATTAAGTAGAAACGTGGTAACGAGCAACTTTTTGTCGTTAGTTCTAAAAAGCCATTTGTGAATTTACTTTTATACAAGTATTATGACAATGAGGCCATCAAACATTTTGTATTATACATGCCACTCCTGCCAACTGTAGACATGATATTTAGAGATGATTCTGTGCAGTTGCCAGAGGAAACATGTCATATGCATAAACCCAAAGTCATTTGCTAGTGTTGGGTTTAACTCTGTAGTCTAGAGATGGTCAAGAGTTCATCTTATATGGCAACTCTATTGACTAGGGTGCTGTGTTGAGACATCTTGAGGCCAACATGGATCAGTAAGAAAGAGGGCAAGAGGGATACTTGGCATCCTGGCTGCTCCATCTTGAAGGCTGCATCCCAGCATCCTTCAGGCCTGCAGATCAAGAGCATTCTCCAGCTGTTCATTTTCTCCTAAGAAAGCATTTGTGATGAAGTCTGGGCTCTTTTTTCCAGGGGCAGATGTGAGCTAGAGAGATGAGTCTTACGGCTAGAGCAAGATGCCCAAGTGCTGGGCCCAGACTGTCTGCCACTTCCCTGTCTGTTCCACACAGGTACCAACAGAGCAAGCTCTTTCCTCCCAACAGAGAGCCAGTGTCGGCATGGTGCAGGCAAGGCCAAGCAAGCCTGGGGGCGATAGAGGGGACCCAGTTTGGGTTGGACAAGCCCAGTAGACCTATTTCTCCTTGGACCATGAAAAGCCTATCCCCCACATTTGGCTGGGAGCTAATTGTAAAAGTTGCAGCTCCTTCAGAGTTAACTCCAGAGACAGCTGCATTCCTCACCTGGTGTCTGCGTAATTAACCAGCAGTTATTCCTGCTTTGTGGAACATGGACCAGGCAACCCCTGTGAGGTCCCGTGGGGATGTTCTCAGTCTGATTGGCAGACAATTGGCAGACAGTCACAGCTTCTGCAATGCTTGACTGAAGGGACTAAGGACAGTCCAATTCTCTCTTTCCCACCCCAAATCACATTTATCCTTCTCTTCTGTTGCCATTCCTCAAGACCTTTCTACCATGTCCAGCCCAGCTGGACACTAGCCCTGCTATTGTCTTGATGTGGTCCAGATCAACCCTGATATCTGCTTCTGGATTGGAATTTGAATTGAATCCCTAAAACCTTAGAATACAAATTCTATTATGTCTAAGATAGAATAACCTTAAACATCTTGAGGATAATCTCACTGTTATGCAGAAAAGGAAACTTCACCTTGGCATAGCCAAGGACACACAGATGGCCAGGTCAGGGCTCAGGCCAACTCCCAGGGCTGATCACGGCCAAATTCCACTCACATTTCATCCTCCCCAAAACCCCACAAGACATTCAGTTCACAGTCATCTGGAGCTGCGTGATCTCCCTAGATAAGCCTCACGCTGTTATTTTAACTCCCATTTCTATACACTAACATCTTATTTTAATTCCAGATCTATTTTTTAGGTGCCTAAGATTCCTCAGATGCAACCCAACAGAACCTCATTGCCTTCCTCTTTCCTAAACCTATGCAATCTTCTATGTTCTTGCCTGTCTCCACTGCGTTCTTCTGGATGTGCATCTATTCTGGGAGGCAAATGAGGCACCTGTTCCTCTGGGAGGCAAAGGAAACATGTCTCCCAGCCAGATGGCCACAGGGACATTGCTCTGGGGCTGAATCTCAGACATGAAGATGAACATGCGGCCACCATGACTGGCTTCCCCTGGTGGACTCTCAGGGAATGGACACAGCTTAGACATCTGACATCTGTTTGTTCTCAACCAGCCTCAGCTGTCCACATTTGGGGACTGAAATTCCTTCCTCCCAAGATATTCAATCTGTGCTAATTCAATCTGTTTCCAGGGTAGGGAGATGTTTTAGAACCAAGTACTTCCTAAAGGTGAAGTTAAACCTGCCTCTCTCTAAATTCCACAGTGTTAATTAAATATCCCATGTGATTGACTTTGTAATGTTAAACATGACCCCCGTGTTTCCCAGATGAAACACCTTGCCTTCTCTAGACCAAGCAT
Organism: Cebus imitator; assembly: GCF_001604975.1. Lineage (NCBI taxonomy): Eukaryota > Metazoa > Chordata > Mammalia > Primates > Cebidae > Cebus > Cebus imitator. The sequence continues at coordinate 582,720 of NW_016107537.1, forward strand.
CTCCAGGTCCCAGTGGAACATCATGGGACCTAATCCCCAGACCACCCCAGACACACACCCTGTTTATGTCTGTGGAGGTTAAACCCTGCATAAGGTGCTAAGGACATACGAGAACCTCACTTCATCTCCCGTGTCCCAGCAATAAGGTCAATCCGGCAGCCTGCGTTTACAGCAGTTGTGTGGGCTGCCCAGTCCACAGGTCCTCTTCTCAATCTTGCAAGAAAATGGGGCTCAATTTTCATCAGCAATGTCTCCTTCCTGCCCTCAGCCGGTACACCTGCCTTGTTTCCTCACAGCCTCTCCTACGCTTTTTCAAAGTCCTTCTCAGGTCCTTCCTCTTCTATGGGTCTACGCTATGTGCTTCTTCTTGCTGAAAGCAAGAGTGGGTCATTTCTCTTGAACATTACCTATAAATGAGAAACTGAGCTGGGCAGTCACTAAGGTCTCTTGTCACTTATATATCCTGGGATCCGTTTTCTGGTTATATTTAATTGGATATATTTAATTGCCCTCTGCACAGTGCTGGGCACTCAGAAAGATCTCAATGCAGCGGTATGGTAAGTATTGACTGCTGACATCTGCAAGAGGCGCTCAAGCAGCTCTGAGCCCTGCTGCCCATTGGAATTACCTGGAGAGGCTTAAAATGTACACAGGAATTTTGGCTTAATTGGCATTGGCTATGGCATCAGGTAAAGAAATATTCATTTATATCCTTGGAAAATATGCCAACTCAGACTTATACCTAAGCACAGCCCTTTCCTTAGGAGAAATAGAGTATATTTTTCCACAGTCTTGATATTCTCAAATATAGTATTCAACTGTTAATTAATTGTCTTATATGTTATTTAATTGTCTTATCTGTTAAATTAGTAACAGCTTCTAGTTTGCCTTCCTCCTCAAGGGCATGATATGGTCTGACCCAGTTTTATTGCTAATAAACACTTGCTCATTAAATTGAGTTGATACATATTAAGGAATGGAATGAACCAGGAAAGGGAGGTGTTGATAGGGAAAAGGTAGTTGCTGGTTCAGAAACAGACAGAGGAAGGGGCCCTTCCCCAGGAAGGTGACTCAGGTCAGGACAAGGCAGACGGGAATAGGCTGGAAGCAATGGACAACACTGAGAAGGGAAATAGAAAAGAGATGCTATCATGCCCATGCCTCTTGTTTAGGATTCCGGGTTAGGGTGATGATCAAAAAAGAGATTGAAGGGCAAGGGGCATGACTCTCATTAGCCCAGGAGCGTCAAAACCAGGATTTGCAGGCCACTCACATCAACACTCGCAGCCTCCATTTCCTTCATCTCCAAAACGAGAGACTTGTACCAGAGCTTCAAAGTGTGGTTTGGGCTTGTTAGGAAGGCAGCGTCCCAGGCCCCACTCTGGGGTGGAATGGGCATTTAACCAGATCCCAGGAGATGCTCTGCATGCTAAAGTGTGAGAAGTGCTGTTCTGGACAACCTCTCTGAGATTCTAAAGCAGAGACTGTTAATAGTGAGGTCACCATGGTGCTCAGACTCTGCTGCACCATGGAATCACCTGGGGAGCTTTGAAAATCATACTGCTCACTACAGAACTTACTGGAATGGTGGATTATTCTACATCTTCACTGGGGTGGTGGTTACATAATTGAATATATTTGTCAAAACTCATGAACTGTACCCTTTCAATGGGGGTAGTATAGCATCTGCAAACTATGCCTCAAAAAAATTAATTTAAAAAACTTATCCCTAACATTAAATCATTACTTACAGTAAAGCTGTAATAAAGAATACTATATTTAAGAATATCAAGACTGCCTTAAAATATAATCTATTTCTCCCCAAAGGAAAGGGCTGTGCTTAGGCATAAGTCTGAATTGGCATATTTTCTAAAGATATAAATAAATGTTTCTTTACCTAATGCTACAGCCCATACCAATTAGGTCAAAATTCCTGGGTATGTTTTAAGCCTTTCCAGGTAATTCCAATGGGCATCAGGGCCAAGAACTGCCGGAGCACCTCTTGCAGATGTCAGCAATCAATCCTTACCATACCACTGCATTGGAATATTTCTGAGTGCCCAGCTCTGTGCAGAGGACAGAATGTGGAGAAAGAGAGACAGAGGAAAGCAAGCAACACACTACATCTCAGCCATTGATGGTCTGGTTTGGAATACAAGGCATGGACCTGCGCAAACAGAGTGAAGTTACTACTGAGGCACGGCCACTCTCACAATTAAAGAGTTTGAGTCACCCACCAGAGTGTCAAGGACATGGCGACTTCTTGGAGGTCACAGATACTCACCTCTGAGGTTGCTTTTGAGTCTTCCTCTCAGCTCCCATCCCACCTCTGCTTTTATAGATTAATAAGTGGAGACTCAGAGAAGTCGAGCAGCTTCCCCAAAGTCACACAGATAGGAAGGTAGAAGGTAGACCTTGAACCTAGGCCTGCTGGCTTCAGAGCACATACTCTTTCCAGAGTGCCACATGCTCCCCATCTGGGCAGGCTGAGATCTCCCCTCCTTTATGGATTAGCCAGAACTGATCAATTGCCCTACTGTGCGGTGCTGACTGGCTCCCTGGGACATGGAAGCAGAAAAGTGAAGCAAAGTAATGGTGCTGTGGGTTGAGGGGGGCCGGGGGTCTCTGGGTGACATCCCCTCAGCATGCAGTCCCAGGGAAATGCAGCCACCGGAGGGCACAGGTGCCTGGTGCCGCCTCAGAAAGAGGAACCACCATGTGCGAGGGGAATAATTCAACTCCAGGAGGCGAGGGCATGGCAAGCCCCGCTGCCCCTCCCCCTTTGCCAGGGCAACGTGGGATGTCAGACAACACTGTGGCCACCTCATTATTGGGCTGCTTGGCCATTGTCCCCGGGACAATGGTTTCCGGCCCTGGCTTTGTGTAGGGCTGCCAGCCGAAGTTATTAACCACGGGAGCTGCCTTTGAGGGATGTCCAAGGGAGGGGTGAAAGGTCACTGGAGCAGCGAGGGGAGCGGAAGTGGGAGGGAGAGGCAGCACAAAAGAAAGGGATGAACCCCCGTCCCCCTCCCCTGAAGGAGCCCCAAACAGAGCTGCGCCCAGAGGGAGGCATGCAGAGGCGCTTTCAGAGGAAGTTCTTGCTGCAGCGGGACAGAGGCAGCTGGGATGGCTCACCGTCCTGATAGGCCTTGGAGGCATCAGAGTGGATGGGGATACAGGCTGCACGTGGAGAGGACTGAATGGGTTTGGGGGTACAAGAAACAGGAGGCTGCAGCAGAGGCTGCATTTGGAGCTTCTCAACTCGCTCCTAAAACAGGTGTTTGCTACTCAAGCCCTCCAATGTCCACGCCATCCGCCTGTGCCCCAACCCTCAGAGAAGCAAACTAGAGGGACCTCAATGTGTTGGTCCTAGTAAAGAAAGCTGCCTGTCTTCCCCAGGCTGCCCGTGTCAGCCCCTGCAAATCTGAGTGGTGTTGGCGAAGACACCATGGTTTAGGCTTATCTGGGCAGGTGGTCGTGGAAATTTGGCCATAGGTGGAATTGCAGACGTTGCATTAGTCATTCAGTGTCCATCTGCTTTTAATGCGACAGGAATCTGATGCTCAGACAGGGAGAGGACTCTATCAAGGGCACAAACCCAGCAACGGCAGAACTGAAACTTGGTACATTATCTATTCCCTGCCACTGAGAAAAACTGGGGCTTTGGTGTTTGTCTGGAGCCTCCATCCTTGCTCTACCCGGGCCTATCCCAGCTTCTTGGATAATGTCAAAAGGCATGAGCCCCTTTCCTAAGATGCCAGGCCCCATGGAAGACAGCTTTGTCCTGCCCCTCAAACCAGATAAAGGCAGAGAGCACTGCCCCAGAGCTGTCGCCTCCAGCAGCCTGGTCTTCCTCCTGCTCTGCCAGTCCAGCAGAAGATGCCCAGACCACAGTGTGCTGCCCTCCAGAGCAGGGTTAGAAGGTTCGGAGCTTTGGTGGTGAGGCTCCAGGAGGCCCACGTCTCGTTCAAGGTTGTAGGGTCAGGGCGGGACCTCTGGTCTCGACCATCACAGTCTCTCCTCCAGCCAGCACACAAGGACGGGACACAGGGGTGGGCAGGGGGACAATCAGCTGAATTATAAGAAAGCATTTACAGTTTATCTATAAGTTTGGATATGTCAGGGCATTTGATGGGAAAGTATAAATTATTCTACCCAACTTTTATATTTAAGGTTACATGTCTTTTAGAACTAGAAAGGATGCTTCAGTCCCACAATGGTTGAAGAAGAGAAGAGAAAGAAGACATCAGAAAGAAAATCCTGTGCTGGGTGGACATGGAACGTGAGGATATGGAGCTGGGAAAACAGAAGGCGTGGTGGGGTGGGGAGGGAAAGGTTATGGAAGGCCTGCATCCCATCTCAGTTCCTCCACTGCTTCATCCCAGATTCTGTTTTTGTTCCTCTGAATCAGACTTAGTCTCCCTCGGTTCTCCCCTCCCTTGTGTGCCCCGCTCCTGGTCCTGCCTCACTGGGCAGCCTCTCCCCAGCCTTCCTCCTCCCTGCTCCAGGCTTCTACCAGTGCCCCTCCAACCCCACTTGACTCATTTTCCCCCAGGCCTCTGAGGCCAGAGATCCTCATTTTCCCCTATCACCCACCCCACCCAAGGAAGCCCAGCACAGACCATCTTAGTTCACCCCAACCTCACTTTTTTATCAAATGCATTTCCAAACACCCTCATGAGCTTTACTGATCTCTTTGCCATCTTTCCCTGCTCCACTCCAAGGGCTCCTCCTGCCTGATGGAGGCTTCCCTGGGTACCCCAGGACTGAACCTGCAGCAGCCAGCACAGCTGACCTTGGGGGGATTAGCAACCAAGGAAGGGCTTTCTAAAAAATAAATAAATCCCAGGCGTGGTGGCTCATGCCTGTAATTCCAGCACTTTGGGAGGCTGAGGTGGGCAGATCACGAGGTCAAGAGATCAGGACCATCCTGGCTAACATGGCGAAACCCCGTCTCTACTAAAAATACAAAAAATTAGCTGGGTGTGGTGGTTCAGGCCTGTAGTCCCAGCTGCTCGGGAGGCTGAGGCAGGAGAATTGCTTGAACCCAGGAGGCGGAGGTTGCCATGAGCTGAGATCACGACACTGCACTCCAGGATGGCAATAGACTCTGCCCAAAAAAAAAAAAAAAAAAGAAAAAAACAACTCGGTAAGCAGATTAAACAAAGATAGAGATGGAGCCCTCCACTCTCACACACACACACATCCTCACACACAACTGTACCACACCCCACAAATGTTACCTATGTTTCCTTGGTCATTCTTTCCATCCTCCTGTCTGTACAAAGCCAAGGACACTGCTCTACTCTAAATTTCTTGTCCCAAAGTCCCCAAATATTGCAACCTTGACCTAATGCATGAAGCCACCTCAAAATACAGCAGAGGATACCAGGACGTTCATTTTCCCTCAGTATGGCACATCCTGTGGGCATGCCAACGCTGTAGTCACCAAGCACTTCATGGGGGACAGGGCACAGTTTGAAGGCCTTGGTTCAGCCACTCCCCCAGACCCACCTTGGCTCTGTCCTCACTAACACCTGAGAAACCCAAACTTCCCAGTGTTTGGCAACAGATTAAACTCTAAGCCAACAACAGGATGGGGTGGAGTGAGTGGAAAGCAAATGAAATGTTAAAAAAAAAATTAGGCAATACTTGCATTCTCATTAGTAGGAACATGTGAGATGAAGCACGTTAAGTTATTAGGCATCCTCTCGATTCAGTAAACACAAGCTGAATAAATTTATAAATATCAGCATTAAGTGAGATTTAACGGGGAGCTGTTTATCTTCTGCCTGTCAGGCAGGCAGCAACGCTTTCCATGTATCACTCGCCAGCCGTGCAGTCCTCACTCGCTTGCCCAGGTAAGCTGGGGCAGAGCCTGATGCAGCTCAGCTCTGGCGGTGGGAGTGCTGGCACCAAAGAGCTGCCATCTTGCCTCACCTCATCTCACCTCGCCATGCCGGCTGTGAGGCAGCCCGTGCGGCCCATGCTCAGGAGGTCACACTCGTGCGCTGCATCCCAGCCTCTCTAGCAGCACAGCATGTCCTGGGTGACTTTGAGGATGTGATTTAACCTCGCTAAACTAAAGCTTCTCAACCTCAGCATCAACAGATCAATACTTACCTGGTAAGGCCGTCAAGAACATCAAATGCTACTGTTCAGCAGGTGTCCGACACATAGTAGGTCCACAGGTAAATGGTTTTCCTGCTTGCATCATTTCTAGCACAGAGCTGGAGGAAAAGGCGAGGTGCAGGTGGCCACTGGACCCTGATGTTCTACATGGGAGCAAGTCAGCTGCTAGGTGAAAGGGAATGACCAGGCAGCCACAGGGAGGACAGGTGATCTCATGCAGCCTGCGTGTGTATCCTGGTTCTGTTAGGAACACGTGTGGGGCTTTGGGTGGGTGACTCTCTGGCTCCCCAAGCCTCCCACTCCTCCTATCATATCCTTAAAGTGCTTCTGAGGCCAAAGTCTATGTGGCAATTGCCAAATTAGTCTGTATGCAGTGAGTATCATGTTGATGGAAGGCAAGGTCACCAGGTGCTGAGAATGTTTCTCCTAATGATGAGACCTAGATGTTGGGTACATGGAGGTCTCTGCTCCTTTTGTGATGCCCGCACCCTGTTGCCTCCTTGTCTGGACCCCATCCCAGCTCAGAAAGCCAATTTCCTAGATTCTAAAAGCCTTCCCAGACCACTTAGCACGTCCTGCAGCTGTCAGCTCCTGTGCCTAGCCTGGACCTCAGCCCACGTCTAGCACCTCATCTCCCACTCCTCACACATATTCACAAGTAAAATAAAATATCAAATGACATAAATTCTTCACTCTTGATCTGGTTTGCTGTGTGTAAACCGCTACATCAATACAAGACACAGAGACAGGTATCCAATAAAAGCTGCTGAAGATGTGACTGACATCAATTTTCAGCTATCCAGGAGGGCACAGATCCTTATAAGGTCCAAGCAGAGTCCCTGAGAATAGTTGAGAATACTCAAGTTCCCTATAAACACAGGAGATACCCAAACAAAGGCTTGGATTTCCCAATACGTGACTACCCCTGAACACTCCTTCTTTCAATCCTCTCTCTGCCGAGACCTCTAGATCCCAAGGATCCACCCATGACAATCTCTCCAAAGATATCCCAATATGCTTTCCTGCCAGGCAGCATTTCCACAGCGCTGTGGGTGGAAGCCACAGGATGAAAATGTGCGACGGGACTGTATCTCCCTGCAACACGCTGCAGGCAGGGGCACACAGAGCGCCCCCTCTGCCCATCCCTGGAATGGCCATCTAAGAATGATGCTATCTTCTCTAAAAAGAAAGTTTTTAAAAAGGCAATTGCCATATAAGAAGACCGTGGGGGACTTGGCGATGCTCCTCAATGTCTTAGAATGTCTGCCTCTCCATCAGTGAAACGAAGGATTCAAAGTAGATCATCACTGAGTTCACCTCCATGCTGAATCCTAAACATCACCCTTAGGATGATATCTGGCTATGCAGGTAATGAAGGTTCTGGGAGCCGAGTTACAGGAAGCTGCAGAAGCTGCCCATTTACAGATCCTCCAGTGCCAGTTTTTCAGACTCCTGACAGAGAGAAACAGTCAGGCAAATTCCACCATTCAGTCACATTTACAGGAAGCTGGCTATTTGGGAGGCTCTCACCAGAGGCTCTGAAAAAAAAAAATGCAGAATTAATGTAAAAATCACATATTTTTACATTATGAGAGAAAAGTATCCAAGGATGCCCCTAGGCTTCATTTAATCTAAAACTAGGTCTGGAGCTACCTAATTGCCTAAGTCGGTTCAGACTGCTATGGCAAACATACCACAGACTGGGTGGCCTAAACAGCAGACATCTATTCCACATGCTGCTGAAGAGAACGACATGGTCAGGAGCATGGTGAGGGCCATCTTCCTGGCCTGGAGGTGGCCATCTTCTTGCTGTGTTATCACATGGCAGAGGGAGGGAGAGAGAGAGAGACAGAGAGAGAGAGAGAGAGAGAGAGAAAGAGAGAGAATTAGAGGAAGCTAGCTGTTTCATATTTCTTCTTATAGGGGTACTAATCCCATCATGAAGGCACCATCCTCATGACCCAATAGCCTCCCAAAGGCCCCATCTCCAAATACTACCTCACTGGTAGTTAGGATTTCAACATAAGAATTTGGGGGTACACAAACATGCAGCCCACAAAACTAACAGCCTTAAGTTGTCTGCCATATAGATGCTTGTTCTGGTGCTGCTTTGAGGGTCTCAGACAATAGAATCAAGTGTAGATCAAACTTCTCTAGGCCTCAATAGGCTGAGTCTAAAGATTAGATCACAATAATGGCTATCAGCCACATTTCACTGCGTTAATCCCCTCTACTCCTTCAGGAGTCTATCCACATTCAAAGTACCACAAGTACTTGTAGAAGTCTCTGAGCAGTATCACAAAGACTGACGTAGACACACGCAAAATAGAAAATGGATAGATGGTGGTATGCGGTTGGGTGTAGGGGTGTGTGTGTGTAAGTAAAGAGGATGTCTTGTGTTTGGGATATATGGGGGCATATTTCTTTTGAGGCTGTTTGGTGGCAATGCTTGCCCTGAGCTTGGAAGACAGTCAGGCCAGAGAGATATATCTGTTCCCTACTCAGAGAGAGCACTGATGCATGAAGGTCGGGAGGAAGCCAGAGAACAGTGTGTTGAAAGAAGAGAATGTGACCAAGGCCCTAGCATTAAAAAATGAACCTTGAATTGGAGATGGGGAATGAAGAAAAAGTGAGACAAGAGGGCACATATGGAGCAATCCAAAAGGCAGGAAGAGCCACAAGTGAGTAGAGAGCTTCAGGAAGGAGGGAAAAGGCAACCGTGACAAATACAGGTATTGATCAACTTACGACCTATGCAACTTACGACCATTCGACTTTATGACCACAATCGCTAGCCACGACTGCTCCGCGTCTGGCAGCGCAAACGTTGCCCAGCTGGGTGTACGACAGTGTGGACCAGCTTCCGGCAGCACTACCATCTCCGCGTGCATATAGCCTACTCAACTTACGACCAAATCGTGTTACGACCGGTCTGTCAGAACCAATCGTGGTCGTAAGTCGAGCACTAGCTGTAGAAGCAGTTGAGGAAATCCAAGAAAGTACACAAAGTTTGTGTCCAAAATTCTAGGAAAAAAGAAAAACAGGTAAGTGAAGATACAGAGACATTTTTTAAATAAAGAGATGAGGAAACTGACTTTGAGCGTTAGGTGTGGTTCAAAGACAGCTCAAGTAAACTGTGGGAAAGGAAGGAAAGGGGAACATGACTGCGACCCCAAAACCTTAAGGAGCTGTGATAAGTTTTTAACAAGTAAAAGAAGCCTCGTTATAACTGCAATACTATAGTATCCTAGAAATTCAGAGGAGGCATTTGAAATCACTTTTCTCAACCTTTTCATTTTAAAGAAGAGGCAACAAAGGTCAAGAGAGAATTAGTGGTAACTAACTTTCATAAATGTACAATGTTTGTTATGAATGAACCTTTGTGTCTATGTGTGTGTGCATGTGTGTGTGTGTGTGTTTACAAACAGTTTAAAGCACAATGATTAAACCCTGTCTTCCCAGTTACCCATACCTATGGGAAATCATGAGTCCCCAGGATGTCATCTACACATTTCTCCACCTGGTGGCTCCTGCCTGAATTACAGGCAGAGTCCTGCCCGTGGAAAGCAGCAGCAGAAGATCCTGTCTTGGAATCCCAGAAGGAAATCTTAAGAGCTAAGACCTCCTTTGCAGACCCAGGCCAGCTTCTCATGGACTAGCCTTAGTCCTCAGAGACTCAGAAAATTTTCTGCCCCACTCTAGTTCTGTGATCTCTGCTCTGTAGCTCCCTCTTCTATACAAGAAAATACTAGCCAGGGGAAAGCAGCAAACAAAAGGTATAATATTTGAACAGTGCTGGTCCTGGTCACTAATTCTTTGAAGACTTCCAAGATGGTAAGTGGAAAAAACACCACATGCATGCACACACATGTACAAAATGCAAGGACTAAGACCTGATTAGACTCTCTTTTTCTTTTACTGGAAGGTAAGTGTCACAACACTCAACTACTACTCCCCACCCCTGCAGCTCCCATTCTTTCTGGCTTGTCTCTAGAAAAGGCCATGTGACCTCTCCCTCAGGCTGACCCATTGTCCCAGCCAGAATGTCCAGCCAACGCAGAGGAAAGCATCTACTGGACCTAAAGGAGGGCCCCTGATATCTCCCAAATGGCTTCTGAAAGGACCCCCTAAGGGAATTTTACCATAGACACATTTAATGCCAAGAATGAATTACTGTGTGTATTTACCAAACTTCAGTGTCAGTGCTAGAAGCAGATTTACAGCTCAAATGAATTCAGTTTAAAACAAACAAAAAAAAATAGAAAAAAAAATTTCACTTTCTTCTCTGGCTGTGAAAATATTCTCTGGGAAGTCTCCTGTATGATCACCTATATAGCCAAGAGTAGAATGTCTTAGAGAAGATGTGAGAATGAGTCTAGTATTAGTTCTCTGTGCCATGTAACAAATTATCCCAAACTTAGAAGCTTAGAACAGCAAACATTTGTTATCTCAGACATCTATTCCTGGGGGTCAGCAATCCAGGAGCTGCATAACTGGGTGATTCTGCCTCAGGATTTTTCATGAGGTTATAGTCAAACTGTCAACCGGTCCTGCAGTGATATGAAAGTTTGACTCAGGCTGAAGGATCCACAATGTTGCCTAATTTCTGAATGGAGGCCTTTGGTTCCTAACAGCTGTCGGCAGGAAGCTTCAGTTTCTCTCCACATGGGTTTCTCCATGAGGATACCTGAGTGTTCTCATGACGTGGCAGTGGGCTTCCCCCAGGACATGTGATCCAAGGAAGAGCAGGACAGGAGCCTTATCTTTCAAAATCAAGCCTCAGGATTGACATAGCATCAATCTGCTGTACTCTAGTGGTCATATAGGCTAACGTTGATAACATGTGAGAAACAAATGCACAAGGACCTAACTCGTGGAAAGCAGGGAATCCTTTGCCTTCAGGATTCTCTGGTGGCCACCTTTAAAGCTGGCTACAATATATTAGGTGGTACATGCAATGGAACTTATGACTCCAATATATAGATTAAAAATAGAATTACTAATAAATACTGAAGATTGGTGCTTCTCAGATTTGAGCAGGTATCAGAATCACCTATGTATTTAGCAATATACAGATTGCAAAAATCCACCCCTAGAGTTTCTGATTCAGTAGGTCTTTGGTGGGGCTGAAGAACTGGCATTTCAAATAAGTTTCCAGATAATACTGATGCTGGTAGTCTGGGGGCCACACTTGGTGTAGATAAGTCCTTCAAGGTTTAGAATTTGAACATACCTTAAAGGTCTTTTGATTCAATGGTTTCCAAGTCCAGATAGCCATCAGAATCACCTGCAGGAGATTCTTCCCCACCCCAACTCAAGAGTGTATGACTTTTTAAACTCCTTTAGGCAAATGCATGATCAGTCAGGTTTAGGAATCCCCTATCCTAAAGGCCTCCTCTGCTTAGCATCCACAGATTCAACACTCCTCTTAAAGAAGACTCTCAGCAAATTAGGGTATATGTATATGCCATGGAATACTACTCGGTCATAAAAAGGAATGAAATAATGGCATTTGCAGCAACCTGAATGGAATTGGAAACCATTATTCTAAGTGAAGTATCTCAGGATTAAATAAACAAACATCGTATGCTCTCACTTGGAAGTGGAAACTAAGCTATGAGGATGCAAAGGCATAAGAATGATACAATGGACCATGGGACTCGGTGGGAAGGGTGGGTGGTGGGGTGAGGGATAAAAGACTACACATTGGGTACAGTGTATACTCCTTGGGTGATGGGTGCACCAAAATCTCAGAAATCACCACTGAAGGACATATTCATGTAACCAAACACTACCTGTTCCCCAAAAACCTATTGAAATTTTTTTTAAAAAGAAGGCTTATAGCAATAGGCCATTAACTCCCTCCTAAGGCAATGCCCACTGCCGTGTGGGCAGCTCAGACTTAAGCAAAACTGACTTGTCCACAACATTCACACATTGCTCCACACATATTGGATTCTCTCTCCTCATAACCACTGTCTAGTTTTCTAAAAAGGACTTTTATTTCACCCTCAGTCTTCTTTTTTTAGGCAAAATACCCTTTGTTCCTTTAATTCATCCTCAGTGGTCATGGTTTAGTGTCCTCATGGTTCCTAGTCCCCTCTGTTTCTCTTTCTCAGCCTCCTTCTTTGTAGATAGTGCTTAGAATGTAGATATTAACCCAAGTGTGGTGCAATTCAAAGAAGCATGGAGGAAATGTACCACTTTTATCTTGGATGTGCTTTTCCTATTAGTGCCACCTAAGAATATAACAACCTTTCAGTCAGCCCCAGCACACTGGATAGGTAAATAATGACAAATAGATATTTAGAAAACTCCCAAGCTACCTGAGAAAGCACTCTCAATGAGTATCTTCGAGATGTCTATGCAGCCCAAAAGATCTTGACTTCCTATTCCCTGAGAACTGCAATCTTTATTCACAGAAATGAACCCCCGACAGCCTCAGTGAAAGCAGACTGGACCAGGGTATCAAGCATCACAGGCTGGGACAGGCAGATTCTCATTGATGAAAGAGGAGTGGTCACTCTCTTCATGAGGATTTAATGGATAATCTCAGGACCTGCCTTGTGCCTGATGGAAAAGAGAACTTCCCTACAGAGATACAGAAAGAGAAGCCAATGTTCCAATAGAAAGAAAGAGGAGAGAGAGAGGGAGAGAGAGGAGGAAGAGGAGGGGGAGGGGGAAGGAGGGGGAGAAGAGATGAGAAGGGAAGGGAAGAAGAGAGGGAGAGGTTTTGCCTAATTGGGCCTAATTGGTTGCCATTTTTGCACATAAAGAGTGTTGGTGAATAGAATACAATTTCCAGAAGACCTTTGGCACTACTCACGCTGTTGTGTCTGCACTGGGTGGAAACAAGCCTCCCTTGTGCAGGATTGGTATTCCTTGGGCCTCTAGGCCCATCAAGACCTTTCTTTTCACCTCAATCAGTAAGGACCCGCCAGCATTCTACCAAGCCAGCACCTTTACCACCCCTAGCACAACTCACTCCAGGGTAAGCCCAATTTTATATTCAGCAATAAAGTCAACAAAACCTTTTTAAAAACTTTTTGGAAATGTTCTTTTTTGTGGTGAAGAAAGCACTGTGAGAAAGCTGGAGCTTCAGTTCACACTGATGTGTACACACTCCCCCTCAATCCCCCTCTCACACGGCTCCAGCCCTAAAGTGAAATTCACCTAAACAAAAGCTGCCTCCTACTCTGCTCCCCTACTTCCATACCTTCTCTCTCAACTATCTCTTCTTGGAATACTTACTGCTTGGAATAATTACTACTTACTGCTTCTTAGTATTTATTGAGAACCTGTGTGTGCCAGGAGCTGTGAAGGTCAGTGGGGACACAGAGAGGTTAAAGCAGTCCCAGGCTTTGGCCTCAGAAAACTTCTAAGAATGCCTTCCTTGCAGCCCTCAGAATCCCTCCACTCAGAGCTCACTGCTCAGATCCTTCTCATCCCTTTCCCATTGCCAGCCTGCCTGTACCCCCATCAAATTGTACCTGCCCTAAAGATCTGTTCCCTAAGGGTCGTGTTCTCTGCTTTCTGAGTGATGGTAAGCTCATTGAATGGTCCAGCCTCTGTTAATAACTCTGCTGACCCTTTGGCTTAACATCATCACACGCCTCCCAACAAAAATATTTGTGTTTTAACACATCTCTAAAGTCGCAGTGCCTGAAATAGAGAAGAAACCTGACCTACTGAGCGTCATTTCAAGCAAGATGCTTATCTTGTTCTTCCAAGTGACCTATTCAAGAAGGTCAAGCCTGGGGATTCAATGATCTTGTCCAGATTCCAGTTCCCTCCCTGATGGCCTTCCCTAGTCCCGGAGACAGACTCTGGAATTGGAAGGCCTGGGTCCAAGTCCTGATTTCAACATGCATTCGTTAAATGACCTGATCTCGGGTATGGTATTTAGCTCATCAGAGCTTCACTTTGCTCATTTGTAAAACAGATCAACAGTAACCTCATCAATTCCTCATGAAAATGATATGAGACAATGCCATTAAATTATTCTAGGACATGAATGCTGCCATTATTTCAAGCCACCTCCCCACCTTTCTCCAGCTCAGTACAGCAACCTTGGCAAATGAGATGTGAGACAGGAGAGCTCAGCACACTCTGGGTGCATGGCTGAGAAAGCATGAATGAAAGACTTTCATCTTCTAGGCCCTTCACCAGCTGGCAGGGAAGGAACAGAAGTAACTAAAAATGTGCTGAAAACATACCTCTAAAATAAATCCTGAGCTCATCATGCCCTCTCCTGCCCCTGGACGAGGTCTACCCCAGACCTAGAATAGTATTAACTGACGGTCTTTCTGAGCTGACTCCAGACAGCAACAGTGGTCCCTTAACCTCCCAGTTCCAGAGGTTCCACACAGCAAAGTGAGAAGAAATGGAAATGCTGCCTGCTTTCATCAGGAGTATCATGGGCGGGGCTGTGGCATGAGCCCTGGTGTCTACTCTCTGGAAGACTACAGAATGCTGGTGGCTAAGGGATTTCACATTCCTTCCACCTTTTCATTCACATTCTTTCCTTCTCTGTCTTTTACATGTGAGCTGCATCTACTTCTGAGCCCAATGTAGGACCCATCCATTCATTCCTTCACTATGTACTGGTTGTCTGCTCTGCATCAACCAGACACTGCATGGAAATGAAACACAGCAACTCCCATTACCACACCACACCCCCATGATGCCTGCCTCCTAATCCAAGGAAGAGAAATTTGTAGAAAAGGGCCATCTACACTAGCTCACAAAAGTGAGGAGGGTGGGGGGTCCTGAATCAGCCTGGGATAACTGGTAAAAACTTAAGCAGCCCTGGAGAAGCCCAGCCTGCATCTCCCTTTCCTGCTGTAAGAATCCAGCCTCCTTCCTGCTCTTGTCTCTGAGACCCTGGGGCAGCTGAAAAGGGTGGATATTGGCCTGGGGATGGAGGGGGACTGGAGTGGGACAGTGAGGAGGCCAGGAGCTGGTTACAGACAAAACCTCAGGTCGGTTGAGGAAGCCAGAACCATGAGGCGGAAGCAACTGGAGTCAGAAACAAACACGGTGATCTGAAGTCTCCCAAGTCTGTGTCTGAGCCTCCATGAGAGCAAGAGAGTCTGGTCTCAAGCAGTCAGCTTCCTCTCCTCCTGAGTCGGAAGAGATTGGCCTGGGAGACCAGCTGACTGGGGCTTAAACCCCAGGACTGCCTGCCACCATCTACATGGCCTTGATGACTTTGCCTGATTATTTTAAGCATCAGAATGTCAGAATGTTCATCTAAGAAAACAAACAAAAAATCATATGCAAGGATCTGCCGCTGACAGTTCTTGTTCTGCTTTTCTCTAACAACCAGTGCCCCTTCAGGTGAAATCTTCCTGCAGTTTTAACCACCTGCTACCTGATGTCATAGATTTTTGTGTAGTCACCAATACAGATTCCTCCCGAGGAGCTGAGTTCCAGGCAGGAGTTGTGACCGTCCTTCCCTGAATACCCACAGAACTCAGTCCAGCGTCTGGCCAAGTAGGTGATCAGAAAACAGCTATCTTCCTCTTACCTTCAGATACTAGGAGGACCAGCCCTGGCGCTGAGACCCACGGAGATACGGACTGTGAATGCGCTTTTGCCACGGGAGGATGGGGAAGCTGCGGTGCCTCTCCTCGCTCCAAGAGGCCCAGTCCTGCGGGGACGGAGGGGCTGGAAACCTGACAGCTCCCGCCGCTGCCTGCGGAGTCCCAAAGGGAAGCGCAGGGAAGGAAGCAGGGCGCCCGCTGGGACCGGGTGTCCCGGGACGCTGCAAGACGCTCCGTTAACCTCCTGGCATGTTCTGACACTGAGGCTGCATAAAAAGAAGGATCCCATGCAAATGAAGGCCAGTGTAGCGGAAGGCTAAATACTTTTAATTAAAGGAAGGCACCTGGAGACCCCGCTGGTGGGAGGAGAGAAGTAGAGCAAGTCTGCTGCGCTCTGGGGCGGGGACGGGGAGAGACACCCGGCCCCCCAGGGGCTCGCAGTTCCTCCAGGGCTCTTCTCCTCTGCTACCCCGCTCCTCCCTGCTACTCCTCCTACCTTCAGCAGGCTGAGGGGATAGGAGGTGGCCTGACCCAGACGAGTTACGGCTGAGGCTTGGGAGCCTGGAGGAGAGGGACTGTCCGTCCTTTGGAACAACTCTGACGTTGTGTCTCTGACCCAGAGCCCTGGGGACTCAACCCTCAGACCCTGATGTGAAGATGTGGAAGGAGAAAGTGATTGCCCCCAGGTCATTAGGCAAGTGAGAAATATTCAGGCCTCCCAGGACTGCCAGCATCTGGGCCTTTTTGCTGCCCCGCTGCAAATCCAGGAACCAGTGGAGCCAAGAGTAACACCCTGGGGAGCCTTAGAGCATTCACATTTCTTCTTCATCATCACCAGCATGTCTAAAATTTGCAAAGCCCTTAACAAGCTCTGTGCCATGTGCTTCATCATCTCATTTAATCCTCACACAACTCTTGAAATGAAGGTGTTCTCATTATTCCACGTCACAGGATAGGTCACTGGGGCTCCAGGAGGGCTACATCACCTATTAAGGCCCCATAGTACCTGGCATAGAGGAGTCTCCAAGACAGTCCAACTCAGAAGTTCAAGGTTGCAGGACGCTTTTCCTTAAAGATAAGGGCACCAAGAATGGTGAAAATGTTCGATACACCACACCTTGGGCAGCCTCTGTCACATAGTAGGTGCTTGCTCACAAAGTAGGAGTTCAGTCATTGCAGTGGCCACCTCCCTTAGCCAGAACTCCCTTCCCATGGTCAGGGTGTGTGTGTTCCCCTGGAGGATGACTCTGGAGAGACAAAACATGAGACACAGAGACCACCTGCTGGGCCCCAAGAGCCAGGGTCAGGGGCAAGGGCGTCTTAGATGCCTGGGTCCTGACCTCTAAACCAGTGCCTTTCCTGCAAGCGAAGATGGGGAAGGGTGAGTCCTGGCATTGTCTCTTCATCTCTCTTTGTGGAAACGTGTGATGAGGACTGGGGATAAAGCAGAACTGATATCTCTGAACCTGTAAGTAATACCCAGCACTCAAAATGGCCCTGGTTGTCTTTAAGCTTCTTGATTTGGATTCACCTTGTTTTAGTACTCACTACATGCCAAGCATTCAAGTATCTTGCAATGTACCAAGCAAAAGTATATCCTTATTCACTTACCTGTTAGAACCTGTGGACACCGGGCACAGTGACTCACACCTGTAATCCCAGCAACTTGGAAGACCAAGGTGGGAGGATGGCTTGAGCCCAGGAGTTTGAGACCAGCCTATGAAACATGACAGGACTCATCTCTACTAAAATAAAATAAAATAAAATAAAATAAAATAAAATAAAATAAAAAGTTATCTGGACATGGTGGTATGTGTCTGTGATCCCAGTTACTCAGGAGGCTAAGGCAGGAGGATTGCCTGAGCCCAGGAGGTTAGGGCTGCAGGCTGCAGTGAGCTGTGATCAGGCCACTGAACTCCAGCCTGGGGTGACAGACTGAGACCCTGTCTCAGAAAAAAGGTTGTTGTAGCCGGGCGCGGTGGCTCACGCCTGTAATCCCAGCACTTTGGGAGGCCGAGGCGGGTGGATCACAAGGTCAAGAGATCAAGACCATCCTGGTCAACATGGTGAAACCCCGTCTCTACTAAAAAAAAAAAAAATACAAAAAAATTAGCTGGGCATGGTGGCGCGTGCCTGTAATCCCAGCTACTCAGGAGGCTGAGGCAGGAGAATTGCCTGAACCCAGGNACAAAAAAATTAGCTGGGCATGGTGGCGCGTGCCTGTAATCCCAGCTACTCAGGAGGCTGAGGCAGGAGAATGCCTGAACCCAGGAGGTGGAGGTTGCGTTGAGCCGAGATCACGCCATTGCACTCCAGCCTGGGTAACAAGTGCAAAACTCCATCTCAAAAAAAAAAAGGTTGTTGTAACCAAATTGGATTCTACCTCATCATGCAATCTCCTTGGGGTTACTTATAATGAAAAAAATAAACAGCCCAAGTGGGAACTTCCTTGCAGTCAATGAATGGTCCTGTGGAGTGAAACCTGCCAGTGAGCTTGGCCTGAGTGTCAACAGGGTACAAAGCCCTGCAGAACTCATTGCTCCTAGAAGGACAATAATAGACACACTCTTATACAGACCAAGAGTTCAGTCGCCACAAATCTTGTCTAATGGTTTGCTGAGAACCAGAAGGAAGGAAGGAAAATCTTCAAGAATGGACAGTGACTTGGTGGGAATTTCTGGACCCAGTCATGGCAAAAGGAAATCTGTTGGACTTCTGAAAAATCAGCAAGTGCTCAACAGTCTTCACCAAGCAAAGCAAATGTTGGAGGACAATAGTCAATGCCAGTGTCATCAAGAGTCAAATAGTGATGATCTTGTCTACCACTCCTCATAGGGCCTGAAGCTAGGATGTGCTTATTTACTCTTTCTCCCATCTGTTTCTCCCCGGATCTCAGAGCAGGCCAGAGTAAATGAGTCCCACAGATGTGACCTCATCCTCCCCCAGGGCCATTAGAACAACACCTCCCGCTTTGGGGCACGTGTAAATCAGGGCCCCAGAAGGGTCTGGCAGTGCTGGAATGGGGTGTGGCTTGGTAAGGGAACCTGCATGTTTAGTACAATGACCTGATTGTGTGGGTTGTTCCAACCCAGCAGCGCTCAAGTGGTCACATGTTCCCTGGCCAGCAGGTGCTATAACCTTTGCCCAGAGATTTGGAGCCTTCAGTGGTATGACTGAGTGCCAATGAGGAGGAAGGTGGTCTGGCTATCTCCCACTGCCCCTGGGATCTGGGGAGGGCCACTCCCTGACCCTGTCCATAGCCTGTGCCCAACTCTCACCCATAGTCTACTCAGAAGGTCCTCAGCTATCCAGAAAAAAAGAGAGGCAGGCAGCACACCCAGGTGAAAAATAAAAGGCTACTGAGCTTCTGCTTCTGCCACTAGCTTCCAAGAACCATTGAGGGGCAGGCACGGCTAAGACGTCAGTCCAGTGTTTATCTTGTTAACTGCTGCATGCCCACTACCCAGCACCACACCATCACGATGAGGTCATTGTGTACCCTTGCCGTTCACAGTCATTCCATCGAACACTCATGTAAGCACACGAATTTATTGAGCATTGTCTCTGCACCAGGCACTGTTCTAGGCACTGGGAATACAGCAGTAAACAAAGCTACCAATAATTCCTGCCCTTATGTAACTTACCTTCTACTGGGGGGAATAAATAAGTGAAGTGAAGTGACTATATGTCAAATGGTGGAGAGAAATAAAGCAGAGTGAAAGGGATAAAGCCAGTGGTGAGGTGGTGAGGAAGGCAGGGTTGGTTTGCAATAGGGGGAGTGGAAAAGAGTTCCCTGAGAAAATGATCTTGGAGCCAAGACTTGGAGATGAGGGAGCGAGCATCCCATCAGTCCATTTATGGGAGTATTGTTCTAGACCAGCATCCCCTCCTTAATTCTCTGATCTGACTGTCATCAGACAGAAACTTCCCCTGGGCCACTGGAAAAATTTTAAGTGGGAGGAGCCATATCTGCTTGCAGTGACTACTGGGCTTAGGGAAGCTGAAGCTCACCAAAGGACATGGGAAGATAGGACGGGCTTACACTCGGTCTGGTCTTCACAGGGTCACAGCCCATCACCACCAGCCAAGAGTAGAATTGAGAGTCAAAAGCTGACTATGGCAATATTTCCCTATCCAACCCCATCACCACTTTCCTCTATTCTCAGGGCTGCCATCATCCCTTAGAGTGCCCCACCCACTCCAAACCTGCCTGCAACCTGGCCATCTCCAATCCATTCACCACGCTGTAGCCAGAAAGAGCTTTCCAAAACATGCCTGTTCCTTCACTTTCTCCAACTAAGAGCCCTTTGCTTTTTAGTATAAAGTCCAAATTTCTCAACATGCCTATAAGAATTTTTGTGATCTACCCCAGCACACTTTCCCAGACCCATCTCTCAGCTCTCACTGTAGATACACACATGCACACACACACACACAAACACACACACACATGCACATACATGCACACACACACACACACACACACATGCACTCTATTACTGTACTTTATCTCCCACTACACTCAACTCAGTTCCCTAAATGTACCTGGCCCTCTCCAGCTTCTGGACCTTTTTTCTGATGTTGCCAGAACATTCCACCTTTACGCCTCACATTCTTACATTTGCCTGGTGGATTCCAACTCTTATTTCTATTCTTTACTTAGAGGTCTCTTCTTCTGGGCAGTCAAGATTCTGTGGGGTAACCTCACTGCTCCCCACACCTCCCCCTCTGCACTCCAGCCATATTACAGCACAAAGTATACCTCCCTACAAGGACCTGTTTATTTGTTCCACGAGAATGTGGTTCTTGTTTCAGTCACCACTGTGTTCTCAGGTCCTAGCAGATAGTCCAGCACTTAGTAGGTGCTCAATAAATGCTTATACAGCTAAATACATCAAAGGAGAGGAGGAGAGAAAACAGAGAAAAGGCTCTCCTGGTAAGGGAAGCATGGCACTATATTCATCATCATAATTGCCTCAAATTCATCATCCCTTACTTTTCTCCATTTCTTAATAGTTTACAAATTATTTTCATGCCACCCTGCTAATAAGATGTGGCTATGTATAGTTTTACTAAGTGTGAGAAACCCAAGACCTTAAGTGTGTCTTTCACAAGGTCACACAGCTCAGAGCAAGGCCGTATCACAAACCCAGGTCTCTCTGACTTTGAGTCCAGGGTGCGTTCCATAACTCACAACTTCTTGGATTCTAGAATGGAGATACTAAGTTTCAAACATGGTGGCACAGCTCTTTGAGTCCTGAGCAAGAGACCCTAAGACTGAATTCAGTCACCTAATTTGACCTGTGAAAGTGGCTTGAGGATCTCAGGGGGTTGACGTGTACCCTCTCATTATTTCCTGGTTACCTGTGGGCAGCCAAAGCTACTTTCAGTATCAGGAGCATTTCCCAGTCAGGACGCCCATTCTAAGCTTCTGTACGCCTTGGTCACTGCCTGGAAAATAGCAATGGCCCTGGATTAGGGAATCTCTCCATGTATTTGCTTCCTACTCTGCCCTGTCTGCTTACCTTCAATCTTTAAAGGGATATTCAAAAGCTGTAAAAAGAGAAGACAGACTAGGTTTGTGGGAAGCCAGCTTGTCCATGTCCAATCCAAAGGTGCCCAACCTGTACTCCCACAGCTTCATTTGTCACTTCACATCTCTCCAGGAAAATATTCATACGAAGAGTTCATTACAGAGCAACCTTTTTTGTGTGTTTGTTTTTAAAGACAAAGTTACACTCTGCCGCATGGGCTGGAGTAGAGTACACCACTGTCTCGGCTCACTGCAACCTCCACCTCCCGGGTTCATGGAGAAACTGAGCCTAGAACGCCATGGCTCTAGAGACCACGGTAATGGTGTTTTCTATTCTGGACTCTGGTCTCCAGAGCCACAGGTCCCTGGTAGCATGGAACACTCTCTCAGAACTCAGAGGGTTCTCAGGTGGTAGAACTTGGAAGACCATTGAGCTTCTCGAGTAGGCTCTATTCCGTGAGTGTAGTCTTGGGCTCCCTAAGAGCAGATGGCTGAGCCCCAGAGAGGACACACTGAGACCCAGGATGTAAAGGAAGAATCAGCCCACTCACACCTGAGAGGTTGTCCTCAATGCTCCTTGTCCCCAGTCCCCTCGCCCCGCTGCCCTTTTTGGGACCTCTCTCTGTCTCTTAGTATCCCTGGTACAATGACTGTGACACCACACCCAGGTCCATGAGCAATCCTTCTCTGCCATCTTTATTGTGGCTAGTTTGACTTGCAGTCACTCACATTTATTGAGCGCTCACTGTGCTCCAAGCAGTCTGTCTGCCTTAAACATTGTAATATCCTGCAAGAGAAGTATCATTTTTAGTCTCAGTCTTCAGACATAGAAACTTTGGCTCAGAGAAGCTAAATGATTGGCACAAGTTCACACAGCCAGTATGAGAATGTCCCAGGATTCCAGCTTTGGCCACCAGATTCCCAGCCCAGCAATGTGACCCCTATATTCTCTCTGCATTATGGAAGAAAGGATACCAGACCCCTAATAGGAAAAAAATCCTTCTCTCAAGATGCTAGGCCATCTCCACTGGAGCAAGTGATTCTACTTAAAAAATAAAATCTCAGAGCAGATGGGATCAAAATCTATAAAGTATAAGGAATGTGGACGAAATGAACAGAAATTACCAACACACTCCAGGAGGTTCAAGGGAGAGGTGTTTGGGAAAAATAAATGAAATGCTACGTGACATAAAAAACTGTAGGCATAAAAATGGAAAGAATTTTAAAACAAAGCTTAGAAAATGTGTAAATGGATGACTCACTCATTCTTGCCACAAGTGTGTTCTGTGTCTGTGCTTTGCAAGCGCAGCAGGAGTTCAGTTAGAAAGCAGTGGGATTCACCATGACCCCAGCCTTTGATTTCCTTTGCATTCTTTCACTTACCTCTGTGGGCCTAAAAAAGCATACATCGTGTTACCGGGGTCCACTTCTCAGCAGTCCACTGGTGACCCCTGACACTGACACTCTTTTTTTTTTTAAGTTTATTCTAATAGCTTCCTTGGAGCTATTACAGTTGTCCATGCCTTGGAGCTACTCCATGGGGTAGTGAAGAGAATGCTGGTCCAGATATTAGAGAGACCTGAGTTCAGATATTGGATCTGATGTTCAGCAAGTGGGTGACCCAGGGCACCCTCTGTGACCCAGTGGCCTCAAAATTCTGACTTCACTGGGCGTTGTGAAAGATAAATGGGGCTGTGTATAAAGTACTCCATAGTTCCTGGCATTAAGTAATACTTAGTAAATTACAGTAGTAGTAGCTGTTGTTATTAGAAGGAAATACCATGCTTAGCATTCCCTCAGGGTAATGGTATGTCCACCCTAGTGTGGGTGCCATGAGCACCACTGAAGCATAGAGAGGAAAATGGGGGTCCAGACCCCTAAACCCTCAAGGCTGCTCCTTCAGATGCCGGAAAGGCAGTGCCGTGTGGTCTACAGCATGACACAAGAGGACACAGTCCTGCAGGGAGTCTAGCCCCCCGATGGAGTGGGCAAAAAACACCCAAGTTTGCTTCACTCAGAATGTGCCAGAAGCCCTCCTGGGGCAGGCAGAAAGCCAGTTAGATCTCCTGAATCTTCTCTATCCCTCAACCTCTTCCCCTTGCCCTGCTCAAACCAGCAGAGTCTCAGGTCCCTCCACCAGGCCCCTGGGCACTGCCAGGAGCTGGGGAGGACATGCCCTGTTCCAGGGTTTGTGCCCACAGCAGGAACCACTGGCATTCCAAGGCCACAGAGAACAAAGCCAACCCTGAGTCTGATGAAAAGTTCTGGGCCTGGGATTTTTCCTTGGCACTTCCCCAAGAACAGCTGTCAGGAAGGCAGCCCACTCCAGTGCCCTGGCACTGGTCTGAGAGGATTCCTGTGTCCTGACTCCTGCTGCTCTGGGGTGGACCACAGAGACCTAGCTGAGGGGAGGGCATTCCTGCCCAGTGAGCTACTCTCCTCTCCTGTGGCAGGAAAGTTTTCTAGCCTTGGGGTTCTGACCTCACCCTGGCCACTCCCTAGGTTCCAGAAACTTCCTTCCTGAGGGGAGGAGGCAGGTGTGGGGAGTGGGAAAAACTAGGTTGGAGTGAGTAGAATTTCTAACATTTAAAGCAAAGCCTGAGTCACTGGTGCTTCTTTGGCCACCTAGTTGGCCCCGTACTGGTTGGGTGGCCTTGCTCATCACTTACCTTCCTAGGATTCAGTTTCCTCATCTGCAAAATGGGTGGCCAAAAGGGTCTAGCTCACTTTTTGTAACTTAAAATAAAAAACACTATAATTACTAGAGAAAGAAATGAGCTGTATATATCGATCCTTTTATCTCCCTCTGTCCCCTTCCTTTTTGTGTCCAGTAAGGGTTTTTTTTCACCCATTTGAAAGTACCAAGGTCTCGTTCCAGAAGCCCCAGCAGCTGCTGCCTAAGGCTGTGGGGTGGGCAAAGAGCTGGAGGGGCAAGTGCCCAGGACACAGCTCCCACCCAAACCAACTGGACAAATGCCACCAGCCACTTTGGTTTCTTCCAAACTGCCTTCAGCAGCCCAGCCAGTGGCATTTTTCCTTTCACCTGCCAGGACCTGTATTTCTATTGCTGTGTTTTCAAAGCCTAGGGAGGTGGGGAACCTGGAATAATTAATGACTGATTCTCAGGCACAGCCACCAGGAGGCCCTAGGGCAGGCCATCGGCCATTTCCTGAGTGCAGGGACAGGGTTGAAGTCTCATGTGGCTGTGGCAGGATTGGGCAACTCTGTGAGGCGAGAGGGTGGAGCAAAAGCTACCAGTGCCCTGAACACTTCTGCCCTCTGCAAAACGGTGAAGTTGTGGCTGGAAGTTTTGCTGTAGTGCTGGCCTTCTGCCATCGACTCTTCCCTCACTCTGGGTCAACAAATGTTATTTGCTCCCCTCACGACACCCCTGCCCTTACCACTACACCTGCACGCACCCACACCTGCACCCACAGGCACCTGCTTACTGGCCCTTTTCTCTCCAAGGCTCCTTTGGGAAAGGATTAAAGGAACCGACTTCCACAGCAAAATTTTAGAGGCATTTTAACTTTGCCCTCCTTGGACGTATTCCTCTGCCATTGTTGTCTAATAATAATTAACTTTTGTACAGAGGTGTAGTTTTCAAAGCGCTTTCACATTCATAATTTTATTCATCCTCACAACAAAGCTACTACAAGGTGGGTCTGGCCCTCCCCACCTCCCCACCCTCCATCTACACCCACATCATACAGAAGGGGAAACTGAGGTTCAGACAGAAGAAATGGTCCCATTCTACACATTTAGGGCTGGAACACTCACCTCTGATGCAAAGTAGAGAGCTGCTGTTTTCTTCCTGAAGGGATGCACTTTAGTCCCAACGGTGGTTCTTATGCAGGGGAAGTGGCATGGTGGCAAGTAAGCAAGGGGGATTGTTGGGGGCAGTGGTCTCCCCCACCCCAGGCTGGCCTCTGGGCAGTGTGTGCAAAGAAACTAGGGTACATGAGAGTGAGCAGAAGAGCTCATGGACCTGCTGGAATTCAAAG
Source organism: Cebus imitator (assembly GCF_001604975.1). NCBI lineage: Eukaryota > Metazoa > Chordata > Mammalia > Primates > Cebidae > Cebus > Cebus imitator. The sequence goes on from NW_016107537.1 coordinate 607,934, forward strand.
ATTTCAGTCACCTGAGCCAGCAGGTAGAATGACCCACCTGTGCAATCAAACACCCACCCAATAGTCAGTTGAAACACAGCAAAGACCCCTAACCATCCCACTCCCCAACTCTAATTAGGGAGAATGACCAATTTATCCTCATTTGCCCAGGAGAGTCCCAGTTTTAACACCAAAAATCTCATATCTAGGAAACACTTTTGGTTTTGTCCAGAGCAAATCAGTCACTTTATCACCCTATCACTAGCCCAGTGCATTTCAGCTGAGTCCAGAAAAGAAAAAGCATCTTTTGAAGGCTCAGCAGATCAGCATAGAATTAAACAAATTGCAGAATACTATGCAAATTCAAAAACTCACTGTAGTTAGGCAATTACCTAGGACTGTTGGAATGTTAAACCTGAACGAATATTCATTTTCACAAAGAAACACTCAGACCTGTGGCCAAATCGCTCACATTTTTAAAAGCAAGGCAGAGTTACTCTCT
>NW_016107537.1:608884-644671 GCF_001604975.1 Cebus imitator
AAAAAAAAAAAAAAGAGTTCTAAATGTCCCATTGAACTGAAAGTTTATTAGTCACAATGCAAATTTATTTTAAAATTTCAAATATCATCAAAGGAAGGCATATGATTTTTATTTTTAACTAAAAGGATCATGGATTTTAAGTTTGAAAAGATACTGTGATAAAAGATGATTTTAAAATGTCTGTATTTCGAATCTTTCGTTTTGCAGAGGAGACTAATGCCAAAGAGACAGAGTTAAGGTATTGGCTAATCACATTTCCTTGGCCTTAGTCTTAGAGAATTAGGAAGTACCAAGGAACCCAGGCCTGATTTCCAACTCTCATCAGAAGCAGGGCCAGTCCAGGAGGCCTGTGTTTATCTCTGCAGCAGTTCACTATGTTCTCACTTCTTGCTGGTCCTAGATCTCTGCTGAGTCTTCTGGTCATCTGCTATGTCACCTGAAGTTGGGAGAAGAGGTGCTGTCAAGGTGCGGGGTGTGGTTTTCCCTGAGGAGTAACTTTGAACAGTGTACATCGTTTTTATCTTAAAATGAAATTTTAAACGTAAGCTTTAAAATGGGACAGGAATATTCTGATAACTTGCTGGATTTGTCCTCTAAGAAATTTTGCCCAAAAAGGGGATGGGGAATGGAGAGTTCATTGCTTGGGCGGAAAAAGTATGCATAGGCAAGAATGACTTCAGGAGTCGATGGATATTGCTACGTATCAGACCCTTAGATGTAGAACCTCTAAGGTTGTCAGAGCTGTTTGAAATGAGAACCTATCAGACTCACCCTGGAGTGTTGCCTCCCTGGTGGGAGGGAATCCTGGGTGGACAAAGAGAGTTTCTGCTGTGGCTGCCACACTGCACACCTCCCCTGCAGCAGCAGGATATATACCTGGGCAGCAAACCGGCCCGTGAGGTCCACAGGACCAATGCCAAGAGCGATTTCCATCCCAACACCCTAGGATTGTTTCTTGGGGAGGGATTGCCAGAGAAGTTGGGGATCTGGATCTTTGAAAACCACAGAGCAATTTTAAATTACAATTTTAGAGACACATTTAAAACAGGGAAGCACCAACTGTTTTTGTTCAGAGCCCCTCTTTGCAAATATGGAGGAAACATATAGGGACACACACATTCTTCTGTCTTTTTTCACAAGATGATTCATTTCTCCTAAATTGAGAGATGAGAAATACTTGTGGAAGGAGGCAGTGAATTGACATGGAAGACAAAAGTTTCTTTTTTCAATTCAGAAATATAGTTCCTGTGTTTTCATACATGCTTACACATGTGCGTATACACATACACATCCAATCCCCTGAATGTCCCAGTTTCCCCTGGCCCTTCCTTGCCCCCTTCCCTCTGGCTCCTTAACCTCCTGTCCCAGAACAACCCCACCAGGACTGCAGAACCTTCTCTGAAAAAGGCATAGCTATCTTCTAGACTGTAATCCTGAGTCCAGAGATCTGGTGAAAGACTGGGGAAGCATTCAGGCCTTGACCCACAGGCCTACCGGTGTTCCCTGACATTTGCTCACTCATACCCACTCACAATCTTACCCGTACTCCCCAACAGAGAGAAGAACCATGAGGAAGGAGGAGGCAGCTTTTGCCATCACTAAGGTCTTCTCATTCCCACTGGTGAGACCCCTTCTTGACCACACCCAGGTCCCCATATTGCTGAGGCTGTTGATTCCTACAGACAAGGCCAGAGGTCAGCTCAGTTCTGTTCCTTTCTAAGGCCTTTCCATGCAAAGGTGAAGTCTAGGCCCTCACTGTCCTTCCCCTGAACTCTTCTTCCAAGTTCAAAATCCTCAAGGAGCAAGAAAGAGGGCAGGTGGCTGTGTGTGTGCTCCAGAGGAGAGAGACACGGAGGAGTTGCTGTGGAATGGGTTACATGACAATTTGATTAGCTTAACAATGCAAGAGTGTGGACACTATCTGTGTAGACCAGAGAGAATGGCTTCAGGTGCTGCCCAGGATTCTTCCCTGGAAAAGGTCACAGCCTTGGTGAGAAGGTGATAGCAGCTTACCTACAGCTCTGAAATCAGGCTCTACCTTAAGAATCAGGCATAAAACAAAAGTTCCCTCCTTCCTTTTACAAAAGAAAAGGCTGCTTCCCTGTGAGCAAACCGGGGTGAATGGGGCTAGAAGGACACCCTGCAGAGACCATGCCTCTCACTTCTGATGGTCAGTGACCCAGGAGGACCCAGAGAGCCTTATCCTCAGACTCCTAGGCCTTGGTTCCCCACTCCTCCAATATTTCCAGGCCTGCTGAGTTAGGGCTCAGCTGCCTCCATCTTCCCTCCGCTGGAAACAGAAGCTCCCAGCGAATGTTTCTAACTCCTCAGTCCACTCAGCCATGTCCCCCTTGCAAAATCCTCCCCTTCCCGCACCCCCCTGCACCCAGCCAGCCAATCCGCGGCCTTCGAGCCTCGCCAGACCCATCTCCCAGGGCCTCAGCGGAATAAAACCGGTCGGCGATGCCGGGTGGATGGGAACAAACTTCAGAAGGAGGAGAGACACGGGGCCCAGGGCACCCTCGCGGGCGGACCCAGGCAGTGAGGGCCTGCAGCCGGCCGGCCAGGTAGGTCGCCCAGGGATCAGCTGGAAGCTGGCTGGCAGGGAGGACGGGGAGATGCAAGAAAGGAGAGGATCCCAGGAAGCCTGGCAGTCTTTTCCCTTCCAAGTTAAATGGGATAAGACTGGGACAGCAGAGGAAGTGGGCACGCAGGCTGGAATCTGGAGCTTCTTCAGCGCGCCCCAGTCCTTGATCCTCCCGGGAAGCCCTTTAGCTAGGCCAGGCTGAGGTTGGCCCTACTTCGCCTAAAAATCCTCCTACTCCTGGCAGGCGATGCAAATGTAAAGGATAAGGCCTGGGGAGGGGGCCTGAGGATGCAGGCATTGAATCTCATCGCATCTCATACCCCTCTCCTGGGTTTGTGCAGGGCAGCGGCAGGCGCGGCCGGGATCTGCGTGAGTAAGCCCCGAGCCCTCTGCGGGCTGCGAGTGACTCCCCGGCGATGCCTCACAACTCCATCAGATCTGGTAAGAACGCGGCGTGGTCAGGACCCCCGAGCCCCCGCGCAGCTGAGCGCTGAGCGTCCGTGCGTGCGCTCGGGTCGTTGGATCTTGGGAGCGTATGCACGGGATTCGCGAGACCCACCCGCGTGGGGACCAGCTGGGGGCGCCTGGGGCCTGGCTCTAGGCTGGAGCCGCCTCGCTGTTCTCGGGCACTGGGGTTCCCCTCGGCCAGCTGAGCCGCCCTCTCCAGGTCTTGGTTTCGAGGGACCACACGAAACGGTGAGGGGATCCCTGTGGAGTTGGAGGGGGTTTCCTTTGAGCTCCATTCCCAGTCTTGCACGGCGCATTAGGGTGGACATTCTTCGTGTTCTGTCCCTGGGATGCACCGGTGTGGTGCTGGACTTGCCGTTTCCCTGTCCCCAACCTCTAAGCCCCCTCTTCTTCGGGTGCCCGCAGTCTTCGCCAGTGACTCCCCTGGCTGGACTGTGAGCTCCTGGCATCTCTCAAGCCAACGGGAATAGAGCCGGTGGCCAGGGGCCCGGAAGCCCGCCGCACACTCAGGTGCTCTCTGAATCCTCCTGGCCCGGCACGGGGCAGGCGGGGAGCCGCGCGCAGGGCGTCTGGCTGGTGACGACTAAGCTGCTTGTTGAGTCGAAACCCCCTCCCCACCTGCGCCCGGGAGCAGGGCCTTCAAAAACACTCAAGTTCCCAGGCCGCGATGCCTGCTTTCCCCCTTCACGGCCAGGGCTGGGTAGGGTCTTTGCTGGAAGGGAACCCCAGGGTTGGGACTGGTGGGTGCAGCCGTCCCGCGCGCAGCGAGTGCGGACAGCGGCTGAGGCGCAGCGCGGCCCGCGGTGATGGATGGAGCCTGGCCCGCCACAGAGAAGGCGATTTATGGGGCCAGGGCGCATCGCTATCGATTTGGGCCGGCGAAGTGAGAGGAAATCAATATTTCAGAATGAATTCTCCGCGAATATGAAGTCTCGCTCGGCAAATGGGACATTTGTTATAATAAGGAGGGTCGGATCGGGCGCGGAGAGCGGCTGAGATCTCTATTTAGCCGAGCGCACCACGGGTTCGGGCTTTGCCGCGCAGTCTCGAGTCCCCGGGCCGAGGTTCAACTAGTAGGGCAGCGGGAGCCCCCTGGGGGGCCGGAAGATTTCTCATCCGGGTTCGCTCTAGAGCTGCAGACAAAGTCAGCAGGATGCTCCCTCCCTGCCCCTGTTCCCCTCAGAGAGCTGGACCAGAATCGCCCGGCTTCTTCCAGAAGGCGCGGGGACCCTTCAAAGGGCCTCAGGGTAGAGACCTTGTAGCCCTTCCCTGGCGCGGCTGGGTTTGCGGAGCCCTGGGATCGAGCAGAGCTGCCTGGCGCCTCTTTACGGTCCGCGTCCCGGAACCACTATCGCTCCTCGGCCACTTTCTAAGGTCAGGACCAGGTTTTAGCCCCTTAGTCGTTAGCCAAACAGAGGTACAATACCGGACATCGCCAGGGCCATACCCGAGGCCGAATACACGGTGCCCGGTGCCCGATCACATGCCAGGCTGGTCCGGGGCACTTCCGCTCGGCTCTGGAGGTCTGTCTTTTCTCCTGACCTTCCCCGACCCTTCCGGCTGTGGCAGGAGGAGTGGGTTCTCTCGGAACTCGAATGTACTGGGTTGGGCTGGACCCTTACTGCATGTCCAAGAAATGAGAAGATATCCCCGTCCCTCAGATCAACTTATTTTTTTCCCCCAGCTACTTATTTTCATTCTAGAAGCACTCATTACAATAAATGGGAATCAAGTAGGGACAGAAAAAAAAAAAGGCACAATTTATTTTTACTGTAGCTTTAATCAGTATCAGTCCCAGATGATGAGATGCGCGCTTTCCCATTAGCTTGGGTACAAATCGCGCTTGGGTTTGGGGAGGGAGTCCTCTGCCCCTGGACCTGCCAGGTAATTTTTCCCCCTTTTTTCTTTTCAGAAGACAGAGGGCCTTCTTCCACCCACTTTCCAAAACAAATAAACAAATAAAGCGTAGAGGAAGAGAGGATAAGACTTTCCTCTTTAGTTTAATTTAAATGCTAATAAAACTAGAAAATAGCCTATAACAGCACAGACTGTTGAAGGCGCTCCCTGTTTCTTTTTCTGAATGCTCCTTCTGCAAAACTCAAGGAGAGGCCCTCCGTCTTTCCGATACGTTTACCTAACACTGTTGTCTGTAATTGAAGTTAAATTCATAAGCGGACCTCTCTTGTTTTTACAAGTCCATTTTCTCTTAGGTTTTAGCAGCTTCCCCCTTTTACCCAGGCACCTCCATTTCTGAGTTCGGCAGTGCTTAAGGAGCTCCCCTGTAAGTTTTCTTTGACTAGAATCCGGGAGGCAGGCAGACACACAGCTTTTCGCGGGAGCGGGGCCGAGCGCACCCTTCCCAATAACCCGAGACGCTCAAGAAAAGTTTCTTGCGCTGCCTCTGCCGCCCAGCCTTCCAGGGTTCACTCTCCCCTCGTCTTTGGCTGGTCTTGTCTTGCAGAGTCTTAACATTGTCTTTCCTAAAGCTTTATTCTGAAGGAATGTTGAGCGCGAATCATTCTAACATGCGCAGGTCAGCGATGGGCTGAACGTTCCTTAAAATAGCTATTTTTGTTGCATCTGGGACGAAATTCTCTAAAGCAAAAACATTTTTAAAAAAATTCAAAGATGCAGGAGAAATGATAAATGCCACATATATATATTAAATTGAAAACAATACTGTACCAGCGAGGAAGAGAGTTTTGTAAAAGCAAGCAGGCTATCATTAAAAGTTACCTTAAATAACTTGTCGCAGCCCACTCCCCCTGGTACTGAAAATAGTTCATTCAAGTAGTAAAATAAATGTCCCTTACTTCTCTGATCTGAGAGGTAAAGCCCTATTCTTTCCTCTTGGTTTTAAAATTGAGGAAAGGGGAATAAATGCATTTGGAAAGGATCTGTTTTCTTCCCAGTTTTCCTGCCTGAGTGGAAAATAAGATTTCAGGGGAGGGAAGCAGCTTTGAGGAACATAAAGAGGTATTGGGGTTCACCAATTCATCTTTGTTTCAAGATGGTCTATCCTCCCCACCCTCCTCAATGCAAGTTAATTAGGAGATAATTTAGCTACCTTGTAAATTAGTTTTAAGATAAGTATCTTTTTAAGCTTTGTCACTTTAATTGCCCCACTGATTGATAAGAAGTAATTATTTCTAATTGACACTTTTTTGATGTCTATTGGAAGCATTTATTTGGAACTTTTTGGGGGTGGAAGGAAAGTTAATTAATTTTATCAGTCTACCCCCAAAAAGACTCTGCCTAATTTTGTTGAAGAAGACAAAGGAAGTGAAGGAAACAAAATAAAAAAAATAGTCTCATGGAATTTTAATTATTAAGGGACATTTTGGTTCAAATTAGAGGGCATCTACTAATATAATATGTCAAAATGTTCTATTTATGGACTCAAATCTCTAATTTATTGAGACACATTTTATAGGTATTCATTTTCCTGTGGATATACTCACAGGTCCCTTATATGCTACCTTTATTTTGGAGCAGGTTCCTCTGCTGTGTAAATAATTTTCGGTGAAAAGTAAAATCTGTCGAACTTGGTATGCCCAGAAAAAATAAAATCATTTTTGTAAGAGCAAATTGTAAGAAAGACTTACTAATAGTCATCCTTGTTCTGTAATTATTGATGGAGTTGGGTATAAAGGTGAAACTTTACTTACAGTGACATGCCTTTTCATACCTAAACCTTGGAGTAAACAGTTTAATCATTCACATCCTCCAGAACATTTTGCTGTGAGAGAGAAAAGGGCAAAAGAATAAAGAGAAAAAGAAAGACACTGAAAGGAGGCGATGGGGGCGGAGAGGAAAGAAAGGGAGAAGGTAGCTAGAGATAATAAAATCTGAAAGCATTTATTTCAGAAATGAAGAGAGCCAGGTGCTTGGAACCTTTGCCATTCAATATAAGAAAATCAAAATCCTGCTTTCAAAACACATTTTTGTCAACACCAAATCTCTACCACAGTCTCTAAGCAACCCCTAACCACCATGGGATACCCCCATTTTTCTACATGTAAAAGACAGAATTTTAGGGAGCTGGCTGATTAGGATTTTGGATATCTGGTTGTCAAAGTCTCTATTTGGGGTCCAAGAAAAGGAAGCAAGAAAACGCACATTGTGCTCTGGGTTTTAGAAAGAGAGTTCGAGTGTTGTTTGTGTTCATTTTATTATTAAAACCCCTGTGATCTTCATCTCTATTTTGTATGCACAATCTTTTAATAGATTGACTTGTGACTTACTGATATAGGAAAGCATTCCCACGTTAATCCAAAGTAGACACACACATGCACACACATGCATGCCTGGAACGAGAAAAATACAATCACACAAGACGCGTTCCTGTCAGGTTAATTTCAGCCAGTGCCTTTTTCAATCATTTATGTATAAAATCTTGTCTGCTTTTAATGATGTTTCTCCCAGATTATGTGGAGCTGCAAGAATGAGGAAATATTTTAAATGAAAAAGAAATTTAAGACGTACAAACATCAGATAATATCACATACCAACCTCGCTATTAGTGAAATTGAAAGAATATATAAATAATGCAAAAAAAAATCAGCAAAGGAGAGTTTAGTAATGGAAAATTCCCCTGCAATTAAATGAAACAGTAATTTAGTGAAGATATGCCTGAATGAATTAGCATTTATTAATTGGTTCTCATAAAAACAATTTGTGTGTGTGGCTTGGGGAGGGGGATGTTTAAAGTATATATTATCCACAGATAAAGTTCCTCAAATATTCATATTAAATTATGTCGTTACCACCTTCTATTTTGTGAAAAATTCCAAGTCTCTCACTGGCAAGTTTCACCTGTACACAGAGAGCTTGAATGCAAAGGAAAGGGGTCTCCTCTAGATCAGAAAGAATGAAGCTCGTTCCCGCTTCTCTTGGTACATTTCCAAATGTGAAATGAATGACGGACACACTGGCAGAGTCTGCTATGCTTAGGTACATCCAAACCGGGCCCCAGGAAGACTCTCTGGGGACCCACCTCCTCTGGGACACAACTAGCTGAAGCAGAGGAGGCTGCTTTGTGGTTCTGGTCCCCCAGACTCCTCCAGCATCCTCACCAGCTCAGGCAGGAACTGCAGTTTGTAATCTCAGCAAGGAGCTTGCTAGGGTTGACTGGTGCATGGATATGTTTACTTTCTCTCGCCACAGTCGGTCTGTCTTCACTTCTAAGCATTTTAAAGCTGCTCTATTTGTCAGTCCAAGAAGTGCTGAGTTCTCAGTTGAGCTGAGAAGCTTTGAGCTCTTTGATTTCTGAGTATGCAAAAAGCCGAAAGATAAAAGAAACCATTTTAAGGAAAAAAAATGTTTTAAAAAGTGGGGCAGGGGAATGAAGGAGCCCACCTTCAAGACTGCAGGTTAGTTTTGCTTTTGTTTTAGTTGAAACTTGGGGAAAACTGGGGCACCAGCCCCCATTGGGTCCTCATTCTCTTCAGAGATAGAACTCAGGATTGAAAACATCCTCTAAGAAAGGAGAATGTGCCCTCACATTATTTCCTCTTATAGGCTGTAGAGTTCTTTGCAGGAGGGATTCTTTCTGGATGCAGACTGGAACACCTTAGCTCAGGTTCTTCTGAGGAGGGAGCTAATAGACATTCTGCCTAGGAAATGCAGGCAATGACTACTTCCAACATGGGTTCTAGACATTCCTTTTGGGGAGAAGGAGTACAGAGAATCCAGGAGTCTCCTGGTTCCTGAGAATACCATTCTCCCAGACCAATCCCAGTTCATCCAGTCCGTGGTCAGTGACCCTGGGATGGATGAAGTCTCTGCAGTGAGGTGGAGTAGGAAAAGGCATCCACTCTTCTTTGTTTATCTACAGTCATGACACTTTTAAGTAGATCTTGAGGGTTTATAACTATTTCCTTAGGTCCAGGGTTAGAGCTGACAAGCCTGTTTGGGTTGCTGAAAGCCCCTCCAGACCCTTCCCTTGGCCAAATAGAAATACAATGAGCAAATTTCTCTTATATAGGCTACCAGCCAGAAAAATCTTCATGGGAAGGCATCTGTCTTAAACCTGTAATTCATATCACTGAGTCTGGGCTTTCCCTTGCTTGGCTGGGGTTCCTTCCCGAGGAATGGGTCTGGGTAGAAACCAGCATCTCTACTGAGGCATGTCCAAGATCAAGGGGAGGAAAGTCTAAGAGTTCCCCAAGGATACTTGGGTTCTGTTTCTGTGTTTCTTTCTGTGGCTCCTCCAGAGTCCTGAATGCCGTATAAGACGTAGGCAATCCCTCTGGTTCAGCCCAGCCAGCCTCACAGCTCTTCCTGCTCTGCCAATGCCACATTTACATCCAAAGAAAGAGAATGTCTGCATCTGCACAAGAGCTGAGGACGCCTGGCACATACGGAGCCCTCAATGAATGGAAGCTGTGATTCTCCTCTCTGAGGACTGCCACAGGTGTGGTATGGTGCTGAGAGCAGGAGTATTCATTATCTCATTTAATTCTCACAACTCTGCCAGGCAGGTATTGCTACTGACATTTTTATAGAAGAGAGGGGAAGAAACTGATGTTTAAAGAGGATGATATCACTCCAATTCCCCTTTCCGCTGCTCCCTACCCCAACCACCCAAAGTCCGGCTCATCAGAACTCTGCTACTCGATGATGAATCCCTGCAATCCTAGAGGAAACTCCCGTCAGAACCCTTGATAAGAAGCTCAAGTGCCTCTGCTGGCAGTGACAGGCAGGGCCTTCAGCCAATCAGCTCGCTTTCCTCATCAGTGTTCCCCACTTTCTAGCTTAATTAAAATACTCCCCTTTTGAGTACAGTTCTTAGTCTTCCCATCAGTGAAATGGAGAAGTGGTTCATCTGGATGGCCCTCCTAGAAGTAGCTATGAGAAGGAAGGAGATGATCAGCCACTTGGAAAGGCAGAGGGAAGGTGGCCTTACCTTCACACTTATCCCCCCAAGGCTGCTGTGTCTCCCTCTGCCCCGGAAAAAAGCAGCTACCCTCAGGCACCCCAAGTTGAAGGCCCCTGGGGAACTGATTTCCCTAGTTTGGCATCTCCAATGCACACTCAGTATCCCTGCCTAGGTTCATCCTGGATGTGATGGAAATGGCTTCCGAGTTGCTAGGGAGGCTTTCTCACGCTCTGAGGGGCCAGTACTGGGGACACCATCCATAGACAGCATAGCTAGGAGTGGTGGGCTCTGAAGGTGCCAGTTGTTATGTCCCCAAGCTTAGGTTCATCCCCTGTGCTGCTTCCTCTGGATCCCTCTCATTCAGGGGCTTAAGAGCAAGGCATCTCTCTTTTGGAGCCTCTGCAGAGGTTCAGTTTTATAACAGCTTAAAAGAAAGTGCTTTTATTTTAATATTTTCACTTTTTCATGTAGAAAGCTGTTTAGCTCCTGGGCTCTCAGATGAAAACCTGTTTTTGATTTAAGCAGAGGGAGAGATTGATAAAGAAAACAATATTTCATTCCTACCTGCTTTTAACTTTTTTTTTCTTCTGTCTTCAGCCACAGGGCTCATGGGTTTTGTCTTTTTTATTTGTTTTCTTAAATGGCCTTGGAGTGACCTGGGTAGTTAGTGCTAATTAGTCCACTAGGACATATTGTCACTGTCAGGGCAGCACAGCAGGAAGATCCAGGAGCTGGCTGGGTGACACACCTAAGGCAGAAATGGCTTAATCTGCTGTCGTCCGTGTGTACGACTGTTTGCACACACCCAGGCCCTAGGTGTGTGGTGCAGTTTTGATGCTTTGGCGTCCCCAGGAGGACAGTAGAACTATTATTCTTGGGATAAACTCAGGGGCCGAGAGGTGTCGAGAGGGTAAGAGACTTTCGAAATCACTATGAAGCCAGGGCAAAATCCCCTGCCCTGGGCCTCCTTTGCTGTTTTTGGGTGACCCTTAGTCAACTCGGTTGTCTCTCTGGGCTTGTCTCCCTCATCTTTATAAAACACGGGGATGCTGCAGGGATTCTGGGGAGTAATGTGAGTAAAGCCTGTCTCCTCGCCTGGCACACAGCCGCCACTCAAGACATTTTCTCGTGCTCCATGTAGTAGTCACCAGAGAGCAGAGTCTCCAGGACACATTCCCAAAGTCTCATTGTCTTAGTATTTCCTGTGAAACAGCCACCAGTAACTTGAAACCCAGTACTCTGTTCCATTTAAAATTTAAGACATACTTTTTCACATTTCACATGGACAAAATAATAGATCTATCACCTAGGAGTACTGGGATTAAATGAAGGGACACAGGGAAAGTGCTGGCTATGACCTCTGCGGCTGTTGCCTGCTGTTACCACAGCCCGAAATGGGAAAGGAAGACTTAGGTTTGCCTTACCAGAAAACCCACTCGTAGGGAAAATACTCAGCTTTTGATAGAACCGGCCATCTGTGGACTGTGTGTTAAAATCCAGCACATTCTAAGGGTTTAATAGAATTGGTCTTTGAGCAAAAATGAGCTCAAGTGGGTTTGCAGTTATGCTGTCTGTGCGGCTAAGACAGGAGCAGGAAGATTGTCTTGAGTACTTGCTTGTAATTGACATTGAACCACACATTTATTTCTTAAAAATTAAATCCACAAATCCTCTGCCTTCTTCTCTCTTCTCTCTCCCTCCATCCTCACCTACCTCTGTCTCACAATTTTCTACTTTGGGTAATAATAATCCAGCTTTGGCCTGATAGCAAACCCTGGTTGACATTTAAAAGTCTCTGTGATTAGCTGAGCACCAAATCTCTGACTTAAGCTCTGCTTTGCTCCTTTGCTCCAACACTGAGCAAGGTAAAAGTCATCTCTGCAGGGAAGGGAGCTGGAGTCTTGCTCTTCCCTTTCAAGAAGGCAGACCCACAGATGCAGGCGGGTGAATGCTCAGACAAAACAACTCAGTGGTGGGTAAAGGACTGAACACTAACAACCCCGTCGGCAGGAGCTGTTCAAGATAAGACTTAGGTTTGCCTTACCAGAAAACCCACTCGTAGGGAAACAGCCACCCCAGCTCAACTATGTTGTTGCTGTTGACAGTTAAACCCCATCTGGCTTTCTCGAGTCTGGTGCCTCATTGTTCCAGAGCTGGCAGGCTCCATGACAGTCTACACTGGAGCTCCATCTCAGAGCTGCTGGATAGTTCGTGGCAAAATGTGGCAGGGCTGTAGATACAAGTGCCATGATGACATGCCTGCTCTGCCAAATGAAAGTGCTTGCTGGATACTTCCAATGCCTAGGCTCCATGCCTTCATAGTATGCAGACTTTCCCCTCTCCAGGCCTTACAGCTTTTTGACGGTATGACAAGACCTGAGTTCTTTGACCCTTGGGAGCTTTTCCTCATTGGTAAAATGTGGTGACAGAATCTCATCTGTGAACCCCCTCCAGCCTTGAACAACTCTGCATCTAGGTAGGCCAGCACCAGGTCTCTGGGGTTCACAGTGGCTCTTCCCAGCAGAGGTACCAAGTGGGCAGCAGCAGTAGCAGCAGGACTTGTCCACTCAAGACCTGGCCTCAAGGTCCCCCAAGAATGAGGCACTGAAGGCAGGTGGCTGCCAGCTGGCAGGAGCAGGCCTCTCTTCTCAGCTCAGGAGATTCTCTCTGACATTCTGTCCTTGCTCAGAATTCCTGGGCAACTCTGCGCCTGAGACCCCCTCAACTGCAGGCAGTTCGGGCATGCTCTGTCTACTACACTCTAAAGGGGAAGTGTGAACACAAAACATAGTCACATGCACAACACTGAGCTTGTTTCAGCACCACGTGAACTGTATTAGTCACATTATACACAATATGGCATCATCATGCATATTTTGTACATTTGATCAACCGATATTTATAAAACTTCCATAAATCGGTGATTCTCAAAGTGTTTCCCCAGAGGGTGGGCAGAGGTGCTTGTCGATATAACTAAACAACAGTGGTAGGAAAAGGTACACTTGTCCTTGTCTTCGAGTTTAAGATGTACATTTTTTCTGTTCAATGGCCATTGCCTCATTTTTTTTTTTTAGGATCTAGGATCTGATTTTAGCAACACATGATTTTCAAGAAGTTGAACTCACTGTTTTGTGGTGTGCTTTGCAGCACGCTGTGACCTTCTCAGTGCCCCATGTGCTGACAAGTGTCAGAATAGCCGATGTGAGGCTGGACTTGCCTGATAAGCACGTAGTGGCTACAGCTCCCACTCTGTGAAATGATGAGTGCCTCGATCCATCAGAAGGATCCCCGGCATGGAGAATTTACACTGCCTTCCTTCAAAGAAAGGAGGCAAGTCCTGGGCTCGCCTCTTACCTTGACTTTCCCAACAAAACACCCTTCTTTCCTGGCACCAGTATAGCACATGTGTGTTTGTCATTTAGGGGCCCAGGTGCTTTGTGGCAGAGTAAAGACACGCACAGAAAAGGTGGTCTCTTCTTACTCAGCATCCTGGGAGCACACCTGGGATGTGATGCCCTCCTTGAGATTTCCTTTAAAGACCCTGTCACCCCTGAGGTTTTCATCCCAGCTACCCATAGAAATCGTGATTTCTTTTGTCTTGCTCTCAGCTATATAGACTTCTTGGTCCACCATGGGGAGGGCTTCTATTCCCAGCCACCCACTGTCCTATGGTGAACCTCTCTTCTCTCCTCCTGGCCCATTGCTTTCTCAAGTATGTGCTCAGTGCACACCCTGTGACCAGATCATCCTGGGTTTTGATCCAGCTCCTAAAAACATCTGTTGTTGGCAGTGCCTTTCACGCTCCCGCTCTGACTCCCCAGCACTCGGGCTTTGCTGCCTCTGTGCCTCGAGTGCTCCATGCAGATTTCTCACCCTAACCGCTGGCATGCTCAGTTGCCTTCAAGTTTTATGATGTGCCCTCACCCAATCATGCATCCCTTGGCCATACAAGCCTCAAGATCTAACTCCAAATTATTTCAAAGAGCATTATTACTCAACTATTCAATTTAGTTAAGTCAGTGTCTACTGAGCACCTCAACATGGCAGGCAGGGAGTTAGGCTTTGGGGTTATGGAACTCAGGAGACCATACCTCTGCCTTCGTGTTGACATCCTAGAGAGAAGAAAGCAAACTGAACTTTCACCACAATCACAGAGAGAAAGCAAAGGCTTCAGTCCAGAGAGACACAAAATGCTGAGCAAGTGGGTAAGGGAGGCAGGCTGAGATGTGACCAGGTCAGGGTGGGATTCCATAAGGTGGATCAGAGGAAGAACCAGCCCCAGCAGAGATGAGGAGTCCCAGGAGCATGTGCAGGTTCCAGGCACCAGAAGTCAGCCCTGAGTGAAGGAGACAGCAATGGAAACACACTCAGGTTCAGCCAAACGGTGGGGCTTTGACAAGAGCAGCTAAGCCATGGTGTTCATTCCATTCTGCCATCAGAACATCTGAGTAAACTGTACTTTTGATGTATATGTTTTAGGGTATTTTATTCACTTGTGCATGAAACTTCCATCCTCCTCTGGCTTGACCTCATGCTTCTGTCGTTGGCAGTTTTCATAACCTTCTTGGCTCTTTTGCCACAACCACGTATCTACCGACTCTGTTTTCTTCAGGCTTTGTGCTTTCGTTAAGTGGAAAAGTCATGGCAATAATCTGTGATAGCTAGATTATTCACTTGACCAAAATGTTCTGATTTCTCTGCTCTCTTGGCTCTGTTTCAGACAAACTTAGCCTGGTGATTTTCCAAAATAATCAGATTTCTCCTTGCACTTCCTTTTAATCCAATCATTAACAAGCATTTTCAGGCAAACTGCTGATGTGCAAGCCGAGAAGACTTTCTCCGACCTCTGTGGCCCTATTTCCCACTATTTCCCTATGCAAACCCATGTTCCAGCCAGCTAGTCATTGTTTCCAAAATACACCATGTACATTCTCACCTCTGTGTCTCTGCCCATTCAATGCAGCTGCCTGGAACACCCTTCCCACTCCCACCCCCTTGACAAAGCCTCAGCCAAGCTCCACCTCCTTCCCAGGACCTTTTTAGACATCTTCCATCTTTAGTGACCATCCTGTCTGACTTCCCACTGCACCTGCTCTGCTCCAATCCTTGGGCACTCAGTACCTGTTCCAACAAATGTCTCTAAGCTTCTTACGGTGACATCCTGCCTCTGAGCTAGACAAGAACAAAAACCCTTTCATATCTCTCTCTATCCCCAGCACCTTACACAAAATCCTACACAAGACTGAGGGCTCCACAAATGTCTGGGCTGCTGGTTTCACCTAATTCTTCAATAACATTTGTTATTGATTCCTTGGTTGACTCAACTGGGACATTTGAGTCTTGTATATGAAGTTTTTCCAACATGAAGCACACCTGATCCTTTCCCATGATATTGCTATAATTACTTTTCTATTTTCTTTATAGTAATTGGCAACTAAGGAACAGAGGAAACAAGAAATGCAGTCTTTTAGCGAACCTGATATAGCCATTGAGGCCTGAGCTGCCCCACTGGGATACCTGCCTGGTCCTAGGGGCATCTTGCAGGCACAGAAGCCTATGCTTGAAGGCCAGATAGCCCGGTTGAGCCGCAGTGGCCGCTGGGAGTAACAAATACTGGCAAGCCTGGGTAATTCTGAACCAACAAGAGACCTTCCTGGTGGATGCTTGGTGTTAACTTGGCAGGGTGATTGGTCAGATTTAGGGTGAGAGCATCTGTGGGGATAAAAGATTACAAGATTCCTGTAACTCCTTCAGACTGGGAATAAAACTCCAAACAATATCTAGCATATAGCAGACATATACGAGGTGCTTCACAAATATTCATTAAATGGATCTTTGTTTTCTTCTTTTTTCCTCTCCTTCTTTACTTCCTTTCTTTCTTCTCCTTTCTTGGCTTTAGAGAAGTGTTTCTCAAGTCTCTGTCAGAACTTCCTGGGATTTTGTTAGCAAATGTGGAGCCCTGGAATCTGTAACCTTCATAAGCTCCCAGGGATTCTTTTGTGATCAGCACTTAAGAAACACTGATCAGCCGGGCATGGTGGCTCACGCCTGTAATCCCAGCACTTTGGGAGGCCAAGGCTGGGTGGATCATGAGGTCAAGCGATGGAGACCATCCTGGCCAAATGGTGAACCTCCGTCTCTACTAAAAATATAAAAATTAACTGGGCATGGTAGCGCACGCCTGTAGTCCCATCTAGTCAGGAGGCTGATGCAGGAGAATCGCTTGAACCCAAGAGGCAGAAGTTGCAGTGAGCCAAGATCTCACCATTGCACTCCAGTCTGGAGACAGAGCGAGACTCTGTCAAAAAGGAAGGAAGGAAGGAAGGAGGGAGGGAGGGTGGGTAGGGGGAGGGAGGAAGAGAGGGAGGGAGGGAGGGAGGATGGAAGGAGGAAGGAAGGAAGGAAGGAAGGAAGGAAGGAAGGAAGGAAGGAAGGAAGGAAGGAAGGAAGGAAGGAAGGAAGGAAGGAAGGAAGGAAGGAAACACACACTGATGTACCGCCCACTGTGGTCTTTCCCATGTGGAGTCCCTCATGCCTGCCTGCAGGGAGCACAGCCCTTCTCCTTGCACTGTGCCCCCTCCTCCAGAGATCTCCCATCCAATTGTGGGTAGAAGCAGATCAGATTTGGATGCAGCCTTAGGTCTGCCCTAACTGGCTGTGCACAGGCCATTTGACCCTCCAAGATGGCATCTTTATGCATAAAATGCGCAAAGCACTAGCCCCGCTTACTTCACGTTATTGTTGTGAAAACCCATCCCCGATGCAATCAGGACCTGACTCGTGTGTTTGTTGAACTAAATTTAAGAATCACTTACCTGACAGCACTGTGGAAGGGCCCTGTGGATGTTAGGTAAGTGCATAACCAGTATTTAGACTGAACCCAGGGTCAGAAAGTTATTGAAAGAAGGAGAAGCCTGCAAGTCCTGGTAATTGGAGGGCATGTGGGGCCTTTGCTGTGCTGATGCACCAATGTTCTTTCATTAAAAAAAAAATGCCACATGATGGAAGGATCACAAATGGAGATGATGATGACTTGGTAGCAAGGACAGTAATGTCAAGAGAAACATGTGCACCAAAAAAGGGTTAGATGCTAGAAAGGATTTTACTCTCTACTTGACTGACTGAACCTGTCTTATACTTAAGGGTCATTTGGAGGGAACTGGAGGGGCAGCCAGTTACCCTAGGAGAGTGGCCTCCAGGGGCTGCCCAAGCCTGCTGTGTCCAGTTCATGGCTAAAGCTCTAAAGCTCTATTGATCTGTGCAGGGGTTTGCTAGGGCTGCAGTGACAAAGTACTACAAACTAGAGGACTTAATAACAGAAATGTATTGTCTCACAGTTCTGGAGGCCAAAAGTGTCAAATTAAGGGGTCAGAAGAGTTGTTTTTTCTGAGGCTGGAGGAGAATCTGTTCTGTAGCTCCTGGTGGTTTGCTAGAAGTCTTTGGCATTCCTTGACTTGAGGCAACGTGACTCTGATATTCACATAGCTTTCTCACTTTATCTCTGTATCCAAATCTCCCCTTTTCATAAGGACTTGATCATACTGGATTAGGCCCATCCTCATGACCTCACCTGAACTAGATCATCTGCAAAGACTGTTTCCAAGGTACTAGAGTGGTGGGTAGAGGCAGGGGAGGGGTCTATTCATAACACCTGAGTATTGCATGTGCTTAGTCCGTTTCAGTCCCCACACAGCCCTGACCTGACCCTCAGCTGCTTTGGGTCTGAGCAATACCAGCTGCAGAAGCTCTGATTTGGGGCTGACAGAAAGAGAAGGGGAAGGTGGCATCCATCCTCCAGAGCCTTTCCTGTTGCTCCAAAAGAGAAGCGGACTCCCCCTCCCAAGCCAGAATCCCCCAGAGAGCCTTAAGTCCAGGTTCAACACTTAGAAAAGGCCACGCACAGTGGCTTACACCTGTAATCCCAGCACTTTGGAGGCCGGAAGATTGTTTGAGCCCAGGAGTTCAGGACCAGCCTGGGCATCATAGCAAGATCCCATCTCTACAAAAAATAAAAATAAAAATAAATAAGGAAGCAAAAATGACAAGCAAACAAGCTGATTCAAGAACCTAAAATCAGACGGGCTCTGTGGCTCACGCTAACACTTTGGGAGGTTAAGACAGGTGGATCACCTGAAGTCAGGAGTTTGAGACCAGCCTGACCAACATGACAAAACCCTGTCTCTACTAAAAATGCAAAAATTAGCCAGTCATGGTGGCAGGTGCCTACAATCCCAGCTGCTCGGGAGGCTGAGGCAGGAGAATTGCTTGAACCCAGGGGTGAAGGTTGCAGTGAGCTGAGATTGTGCCACTTCACTCCTGCCTGGGTGAAAGAGCAAAACTCTGTCTCAAAAAAACAAAACAAACAAACAAACAAAAAAATCTTGCAGGGCATGCCCTGCTTCAGAACATGTTCTGCAAACCTCACCACTTTCTTCCTCCACTCTCTGCCAACATGGCCCCAGCCAAGAAGGCAATAAGCTCCCAAAGGGCTTAGACAGGGACTTAGGTCAGAATGCTGAGGTTCTTTCTTGGTTCTGCCACGAGGTGAGTCTGTGACATTAGACAGGTCACCTCTCCTTCCCAGTCAGGGATCCTCTCAGAGGAGTGCCCTGCAACTCTGCCACTCTATAAACACCATGCACATCCACCTGCATAGTCTGAGCTGCAGCAACCCATTTTGCCACCATGCGAGTCACCACAGTCATAGGGCCCACCCTGTGCCACCTTCCCTTATCTCACAGCAGCCTCAGTCACCTCTCCTGTTTTGTCACATAGGAAGGTTACTCAATGTCTCCCTCTAGAGCTCTCTCTGTATCAGCTTCTGGGGGTTTCTGGCCTCTGTTCTCTGGCCAAGAGCAGTCCCAGAGTTGCAGACATTAGGACTGGAAGTATCATCTGCTTCTGTCAGGCCAGATGAAGAAACTGAGGCACAGACTGACATCGTCACAGAGTGGGCAGAACCTAGGCCTCCTAATTCTCGGCACCCCCTGTTTCCTCTCCTGAAACTGCAGCCTGCAGGCCATGTCTGTTGGCCTCTGCCTCTTCCCCTTCTCTTCTGCAGCGGTGAGGACAGCCTTTAGAGTGGATAATCTCCTTCGCCATGGTGCCTGCTGTCGGCAGGTGTGAAAACAACAGATGCACAGTTTTGTCAAAGATTTTGCTCCTGTGTGCTGCTCAAAAAGGCAGGTCCTCTTCATTTGCTCTTACCTGTTATGATCCCCAGGATGGCCAGGCCCTCCTCCTGGCCCCCACCCTGAGGACTCTGCAACTCACACACACAGACACACACATACACAGCACACGCACACACACAGATAAACAGTCACACACACACACACGCACACACACGCACACATACTCTCTCTCTCTCTCCCTTACTTTCTCTAATCGTGCCCTAATTCAGGATAAAGCCCACCCTTTACAAATCCTTCCTCCATGAGCAAATCAAGCCCATCAGGTTGTATCTTAGTTAAGATCTCAGAAGAAAAGAATCCTGGCGTTGGAAGGAAGCTTCAGAACTCATTTAGTTCAAGTTTCTGGGTGAGGGAGGCGTCTTTATGTGACTTCATTATATTCAAGATTCCCTTATTCCTCTGGCCTCTTGGTCTCTATAGTCATCCCAGCTACAGCTCCCCCTCCTCCCCACTCCCCCCCACTCATGCCACTCTCATGGTGTTCTGCCCTCAGCAGGGTTCTTCTCACCCCCTCTCTATTTCCCTCCTTACCCATTTCTGGGTGATTTTCAAATCAGTGCCTACTAAACTCACATTTATAGCATTATAACTTCGAGCTGTAGAATCTACCAGTACTTTATGTCATTTACTATCCATCCCATCCCCACCACACACACACATACCCACATATGCACACACACACTCA
The DNA here is from genome assembly GCF_001604975.1 of Cebus imitator. Classification (NCBI taxonomy): domain Eukaryota; kingdom Metazoa; phylum Chordata; class Mammalia; order Primates; family Cebidae; genus Cebus; species Cebus imitator. The sequence goes on from NW_016107537.1 coordinate 628,699, forward strand.
CACACACATTCACAAGACACCCATATGCACACCTCCACAGATATTCCACAGAGCTACTTGACAGAATTGAAAGAGATAGTGCATGCCAATGAGTTGAAAAACTTTAAGGCTCTATAACATGTCAGGGACTATTAACTTGTAAGTTTCTCAAGGGCAAGGACTGTCTTCTGCTCAGAAACCAACTCCCCACATACATACAGCCTGGAATATTATTAGACACAGAGTGGGTGCTCACTGAATTGAAATCTAATGTACTGAAAATTGCTTTAATATCAACCCATTTAAAAAAAGGCATTACTAGCCACAGGCCTCTGACCTCAGGGGGAGCTGAGGGTGTAGCACAGTGACTTGCATAGTCGCTGAGCATCTAAATGCATGTTCAGCAGGTGCTGCCATCCATACCTGCCTTGCCTGTGCCTGCTTTCCTCCCTGAATGCAGAGACCCTGGACCTTCCTTCTGCAGCCCTGAGGGTCCTTCCACAGCCCCGGTGTGTGATGCCAGAAATCTTCAAGTGTCTAGGAAGCTCAGTGGGAAAGATCTGGGAAGCATGACCTCTAGGAAACATGCAGGGAGCACTGGCAAGCTCCATTTGCAGCTCCTGACTAGAAGTTCATGTTTGATCAATTAATTAATGCTTTCAATACGTGTTTGCTGACATCCATAGAGTGGATATCAACTCTAGGCTATCAACAGAGGAGATTTTTTAAACTACATATTCAGGGATGCTATGCCAAAAGATTCTGACTGAGCTGACCTGAGGTGGGAAGTTTGTGGACTCTCCAGGTGATTCCAGTGTGCAGCTGAGAGGACAAAAGCACTGCTCTCGCCCCTGCAAAGCACGTCTGCACGGCGAGAAAAAAGCTGCACCTGCCCTCAAGGATCTGGGCATCTGGGGAAATAACTTGACAATGAGATTCAGAGAGAGGACAGGGGATGGGGAGGTTGCTGGGAGTATAGAGAAGGTTCTGGAATGTTGCTCCTGGGAGGCTTCTCTCCCTGGGCTTCTGAAGGCCAGAGTGCAGGGTGTGGATTAGCCATACCCAAAGCCATATCCACAGAGGGGAGTGTCACTCCTGTAGGAAAAAAAGGAGGTGAGTCCCTTGCTTGGGAAATAATGCCTGATTTCAGAGGGAGAAAGTGGCCCACCGGCTGTTACTTTATATATCTTATATTGCTAATATAATTTATAGGATCTATGACAGCTTGAAGAAACCTCCAGAAATCTCTGAGACAGCACCAAACGCGGCCCTACCCAGGGAACCCCTGGACTTGGTGACCTTCAGGCTCAGAGCAGCCCATGTGTGTCCCACTCGCCTCAAGCTCTCTGGCCCCTGTGCTCCCAAGGCCTCCAGCCTGGCTCCAGGAAAAGGCAGGGCCTCATGTCAAGCAGTACTTTTCTTAGGGAGCTTAGAGGCCTATTGACATTTGAAGCAGCTCCATCCCTAGAAATCCACACACTGAAGCCCTTCCTGGGAGGGAGGTGACAGGGTTAATCTAAGGGCTGGGGGAGGCGGAGAAAGGCCTTGAAACCACACAGTGAAGCCAACCAGATTAATAGAGGAAGAGAGAGGGGGGTAGACCATTAGGAAGACAAAGAGAAAATCATGCTGGAGCAATAGAAAGAGAAATCTAATATCAACTAGGGAAAAATAAATGGAGATTAGGGCAAACAAATTAGCTTTAATGGGTTCAATGCTAATACAAGAATAACAGCAGAGCTGCGAATGCCTTTGAGGGGAAGATGGGATAAAGAACCTGAGCAGTCATGCAAGCAATAAAGATTATGCAGGGAAGGGGGATGGCCAAAGGAGCCGGCGGGGAGGAAGAGAGAAGGGAAGACTCTGGGCGGATGGGTAGGGGAGCGGTGGCATTGGAGGAGTCTGCCATCTTTGACAGGAAAGCACTGGGGCAGAGAGCTGGTAAGAACTGGGGAGGCAGCAATCAGGAGGGAAATAAAAGCAAGCAAGGTAACTGGGAAACACTGTGGGAAGGGATGCAAACCCAGGGCCGGAAAGAGTGGGAAGAAAGGAGGCAGCGATGGATGTAAACAAAGAGAGTGGAGGGCAGCCAGCCACTGCACAAGAGGGGAGGGAAATAAAGGAATTTGGTGCTCTCTCTGACTGGTGAAAAATTTAAAAGGAAAAATCAGGCCCCAAGAAAATGAAAACCTGGAGAGGATTTGGAAGTGAGTTTTGGAAAGCACCCATACTTGGTAGGTGTTGAAAAGACATATTTGCTCTTAGGGAAGGGTCTGGCTATTTCTAGAATATAGTGCTACTTCCAGAGGTAGCACTGGAGATGGGTGGACAAAAGTAAGCAGTGCGGAGCATTCATTGTGGCATCTAAGAGCTCTCAGCTTGAATCTCTGCCAGGCCACTTTGTAAGGGTGGAGACTTGAACATGTTACACGCCGTCTCTGCTCCTCATCTTCTCATCTGTAAAATGGGAATAATGTACTTCATACTTCAAAGGGTTGTTCTAAGAATTAATTTAAAAGATGCATTTAAAATGTTCAACTTGGCTCAAAAATAAGCACCTCCCATAATACTGTCCATAATTATTATTCTTAGGCATTGACTAATGGGGAAGAGGGACTAGGTACTAAAGATAGCCCTTCCTCCCTCCTTCTTCCCCTCCTTCCTCTTCTTTTAGGTCCAACGTTGGTGAAATACCAGCGAAGTTTGATTCTCTCCCAGATAGAGTCTAATTCACAGGAGACCTCTTTATCCATCCTCTGTCTCCCTCCCCTGTCCCTCCCCAGCTCCCTCTCCCTGCTGGGGATGAAAGAATAGTGCTAAGCTCTCCCACCACAGCCACCCTCTGGCTGATCTAAGTAAGGCAGAGGCATCCAAGGAAGCCAAATTTCATATTCTACTGGGAGACACTCTTATATCTGCCTGAGCATCAGAGTGTAGTCAACAAGGAGCTAGAGTTGGTCCTCATGGCCTCACATCTTAGGGTCCTCCTGGGCTGCATTAAAGAGCATGGACACCCAACGAGGGAAACAGAGCCCCAAAGACCAGAACACAACAAGAACAAGCCAGGAGTTAATCAGTGATTTCCTAGTCATGGGCACCAGAAAGGGAAAGAAGGAGCTAGGATTATTTCCTGTCCCTCTGAGCATCCCAGAACCCTGCCCTTTCTCATTACTAAAGATTTTGGAATAGTGAGAAGAGAAATCAATCCAGGTAAGAAAAGGGGCAGATAGGAGTGGGGGAGCTTTGCTATTTGCCAAGAAATAAGTTAATTAACTTAAAGCTGTTACAAAGGGAATCTTCCCAAAAAACCATAACCTCCAAGGGGGCAGAGACCCATCTGTCTTCATCCCCTTATGTCCTCAGAACCTGGAGCAGAGCCTGGTATGGAAATGATGGGTCTTGGTGATGACAGTAATGGCTAACATTTGTGGAGGGTCTACTGAAGCCCAGGTCCTTTGTCAGTTGCTACACAAGCACCTTGTTATTTAGATCACTTGGCACATCTAGAAGGAAAGGCAGAAAGAGGTGACTGACATTCATACCAAAGTCATAAGTTAGTCAGAGTTGAAGCAGGGATGTCTGACTCTCTCCTCCATACAGCTTCCAGGAATGGAAATAAATGAATATATGAACCTCACGCACTCATCAGGGCAAGAGGACAGATTTGAAAGCTACCTCTCCGTTTGGGTGTCTATGAGGGAATAATAAATGGGCCATCTGGCAAGTAGTAGAAGTTTAAAGGATAGTAGAAGGATTTTCCTCTTGTTGTGCGCAGTTCTTGCCAGCCAACACCTCAGCAGCAGTAGTTGAATCAGATTCCAGCTCTCAGCTTTCCCAGAGCCAGCCTCACATGCCTCCCAGCAACAGCTGGGATGTGCCAGCCCTTCAGAGACCCAAGGCCCAGCTCCATAGACCCTTCCTCTAAGCATTTAGGTTCTGATAACTCCCGTTTTTTCCCTTTGCTTCCTCCAGCCCCGGGGCAGTGGCGGCTTCCTGTAGCCACTCTCTCTGGGCTATTTTCAATGCTTCTTTCTGCTCTTACAGCCCTCCAACACCAGGACAACAATTCCCTATATTAAAGCCCCTCTGTTGAAATATTAGGAAGATTTCTGTCCTCTCACCAAGCCCTGGCTGATACCAGAAGGCATCTGAGGAAGCCAGATTCTAAGACTGGATTGATCATGTCCTTGGCCTTGAACACAGTACTGAGCTCCTTGGCAATGAGAATTGGAGACTATTTTTTTTTTTAACTGACTGAGCCCTGGCAGGCATATACAGGCAGCACTTCCCACACAGTCCTGAATCAGAAACTTCTCATGGGATCTCTGAGTCTAGGATGCCTGAGCTCTCAGGAGGGGTAACATTTGCTGCTAACCCTCTGCCTCCCTAACGTGAGGTGTCTTTCATGTTTTTTTCCCTTGATGCATGTTGAAATCTTCCCAACAGAGCTATTAACCCAGTGAGGGAGGGGTCTGTGTAGATCACCTCCCATCATCCTCCATAGAGTCTCTATGGCCAAGGTTAGAAGAAAAAGGCTTCTTGGCTCAGAATCCGAAGACTAGAGTCAGTGACAGTTTCCTTAGTGGTGTAAAATGGCAGGAGCAGCACTAATTTCACAGAGGATTCCTGCAGAACACACTGCCACATTCAACCATAAAGCTGCTCATAACAGTGTGAACTTGGCAAGTGCTCACACAGTTAATGTTAACGTTGAAGGTCTGATATACAAGCCAACAGGAAGACCTCTACATTCATATTCTGACTCCTTCAGAAGCCAGGCAAACCTCTTTTTTTTTTTTTTTTTTTTTTGGACTGTGAAATCTAGACCGTCCTCTTTAAATAACTCATTTCTATGAGTGTGTGTCTGTGGAAAACAGAATTCTGTTTAAGGTAAAGAAAGTGTGGGTTTCACTAAACTTGTTGTGGATCTGCCTCTCTCTTTCCCTTCCTCCCTCCCTCTATCCCTCTCTCCCTCCATCCCTCTCTTTTCCCTTCCTTCCTTATTTCCTTCCTTCCTTCCTTCCTTCCTTCCTTCCGTTCTTCCTTCCTTCCTTCCTCCCTTCCTTCCTTTCTTCCCTCCCTCCCTTCTTTCCTTTCTTCTTCACTTTCAATAACTAACTCAGTCATCATTTATTAGGTACCAGCTGTGCACCAAGCATTACACTAGATATTAGGGCTTCAGCGATAAAGAAACTGTGTCATCCTCTAAGGGGCAAACAATCTATGCAGAAGGACACAGTCAGTAAACAGATACTTATATTCCTCTAAATGAGATTTTGGCATAGCTTATTTAAAAGAAAGGACCAAAGAGAACAGGCAGGGAAAGCCAGGGAAGACTTCCTATAGGAGGGAGCTTCCTGAACTGACTCCCTGGGCATGAGTAGAAATCAATCAGGAGAATGTGAGGAAAGGCACTTCGGGCATGGAGGACAAAAGCAAGGACCCAGGAGAGGATTCAGATGCAGTGAAAGAATAGCAAGCAATTCTGTGTTGTTAGAGCATCAGGTTCAAGGCTTAGACAGGTAAGAAATGAGGCTTGAACACTAAGTCAGGGTCAGGGTCAAGAACAGTAAGTCATCGCAGAAGACAATGGTGGGCATCATCTGCAAGATTTAGTAGCTTGGACTTTGCCATGAAGAAAATGATGTCATGCCTTGCAAGAATTCTTAAATATGAGAGTGATGTGGCCAGACTAGGGTTTAGATGTGTTGCTCCCTAGCTGGGTAGCAAAGGGTCACTTGAGCAAGGTTGGATGTGGAGACCAATGAGTCCAAGTGAGTAGTTAACTCCTACTCACCTTCCACTCATGTCATTTAGCACCCCCACCCCATTATTTTTTTATCATGGCATCCTTTGTGTTCTTCTTAGCACTTACCCCAAGTAGTAATTATACATTTATTTGTGCACTTACTTTTTAAATATATACCCATCTTCAGCTCACCTATCCCTAGACTGGAAGCTCCATAAAGGTAGAAATCAATTCTGTATAAACAGTCCTATTAAAATGCTTGCTTGCTACACAGTAGGCATATAAACTGTATGTTGAATGGATAAATGAATGAATGGATGTTTGAATGCTGGGGACAGATAGGAAGGTATTGGTTAGGTAAATATTTAGGAGGTAAAAAGTTGCCTTGGGGGTATTCCATATAGACGCATGGAAAACGATAAAGCCTACTAGTTAATTCATGTGAACACCTAATATAATTTAATAAAAATCAAAATGGAGGAAGTCTTGCCCCGATGGAGCTTTCAATCTGGTGAGAGAAGACAGTCATTATTCATATATATATATATATATATATATATATATATATATACATGCAAAAAATGTAAAATTAAAATTTGGACCTACAGATGCAATTAAATTTATCTAAGATACCTCAGCAGTACCCCTGAAATTCCTCCCTCGGCGATGAGACTTTTTCTTTCTCTGATTTTCAACCAGATTCCAAATAGCAGTTATATTTGATGCTGCATTTGATTGCTGCCTTTCAAGAAAGGTAAAGCATGTATGAGAACACCCAAACAGAGGCTTGAACCTACTCTGTAGGATAAAGCAAAGCCACTGAGGAAGAGACTCGGTGCCGACACATAGAGGATGAGCAGTAGTTAACTAGATAGAGGGGGAGACAAGAGCTCCAGGAGGAGGGAACAGCATTTGCAGGCAACCCAAGGCTGGGGACACACTGCTACTTCCAAGGTCATGCAGAAGACCGATGATGGTGCAGCGCAGAGAGTGTGGTGGCAGGTGGCATGATGCTGAGTAGAAGGGGCATGCCCTGAGCTTGCATGGCAGCTGGTGGTGTTACCAACCAAGACAACACTAGAAGAGGAGCCTCCTTATCACCTAAGAGGAGATCTCCAATAGAAACTGAAAACCAAAGTTGGTGGGAAGACCTGACTAGGGTTACCCACGTAACCTGACTGGGGTTACCCACGTAAAGTTGGGGATGCCCATGATGCCATCAGGAGATGGGTACTAGGTATGATAATGAGGGTGTGTGGGATCACCAAAGATGGCTGTGAAGAGGGAGAGCATCACTGAGAACTGAGAGAAGCCTGAAGGGAAAAAACAGATGTCACAGAGCAAATGAGGGAAGAGAACCCCATTAAAGCAAAACAAAAAGCCTAGACTGAAGGTATAAGGAATTAGGAGATGGCATTGTCACAAAAACCTCTTCGAGAGGGAGCACATGGCACCCTCCACCCACTCACCATCCATCCGCGGCCACTCATCACTAAGCACATGCTAAGCAGGAGGCACAGGGCGGGCTGAGCACTGAATGTGAAGGGAGGAATGGGCTGCAAATTGACTACTTTTGGAGAAAGTTAGTTGAAGACAATAGGAAAGAAGAGTAGCATGGTCAAGGGAAGAATTTTTTTTGTTTGATTTATTTTGAGATCAGGGACTGGAGAGACAACATAGATTAATTTAATTCCATTTGTAGGTTTAGGGGAAGGACCTGGTAGAAAAGAAGAGGCAAATAATATTTTTAATGGGAGAAGCATTGATGGAATAGGGTTCCAGAAAAGGTAGAAGGGTGAGAGATCAACGAGAAACACAAGCAGCAGCTTTGCCCAGCTGCTGTCTTTCTGCTCCAGTTTCCCTTAGGAAGACAAGTGTAAGGCACAGAGGTACCGAGGCTCATGCAGCAAGTTGGAGGGTAACAGCAGATGCAGGGTGCTGCTTTCCAGCATGCAGCCTTTACCCAGTCCAAGCGTCTCATGTGTCCAGGTAACCTATCACCTCATGGATGCTGGCGTGATCTGGCATGCAGACTTTGGACACTGGGATTCCATGGTCCTGGGACACTTTCTTCAGGAGCAGTTGGAGGCACAGGCCCTGGTCTTTACTCCGGAAAGGCACCAAGACAAGAGGATTAGCTGGGAGGTGGCACATGCAGATCACAGACCTGCACGTGAGCATTCTGGAGAATGGAACACCACCAAGCTGAGAATGCCAGGGACTGATTCGCATGGGCAAGGCCTTTCTTTTGTGGAAGGGGAGAAGGTATGGTATGATTTGAAGGGCACCCAAAGCAGCCACTGTGCCTCTCACAATAGCCCTGCCAAGGCTCACCTACCACCTTGACACTCTTTGGGATTAAAGCAAAAAATCTCAGGTAGTTAAAAGGAAATTTTTGCAGAGTGACACGTTGAGCCATTGCCACTTTAAGACTGGGCAGAGCTGCAAAAGACAAAGCAAAAGGATAAAAGGGAAAGTAGTGAAGCACGGGATTTGGGGGTCCCACCATGCAGAATTGTGGGAATCCGTGCAACAACCATACCAATGTAAACCATTACCACTTGTATATACTAAAACACCAATGATGGTAGACAAAGACAGGGCACCTGCCTTTGAGTAAGTTATAAAGAAACCTAAATAGAGAAAGTTACTGTTCAATGTGTTCACTTCGGGGATAGGGATTTGGCAAAGGACTATAGGGACATGGCAAAAGCATCTCGACATCTTAAGGGTTTGGATATTGGTGCGTGTAACAATAATTTTGATCAATGAGTGTCTCTCCTTTTCTTCTCCCATCCCTAAGCTCTATAAACGATGAAGAAATTACCAAACAAAGCCCTAAACCTCCCCAAAGGGTCACTTTCCAAAAGGATACATTTCTGGACAGCAAGCTTCACCTAGAACTTTACTGAGCTCCAATCCCTTTACTGCAAGATAAGCCCCCTCTGACCCCAGGAAAGCTCGCACTGCCTGTCTGAGTACTTTCCACTCAGGAACCTGCTTGCATCCGGCCAAGCGGTCTTGCCTTCCTCCCCCATACCCACCCCGCCTCCCCACTCACAATCCTCCAAACATGTAAAGAGCCTTTGCTTATGAGGCTTCAAACCTCTTCCTGGGTCACATCTTCCCCCTTTATCCCACTTCCCGCCCTACCAGGAGGCTCCTACTCATTTTTGGCTTCCGGCCTCAAGGCCCACCCCATCAGCAGCAGCATGAAAAGGTGGTCAGCACAGTGGGCACCAATCTTTCCCCCACCCCAGTGCAGGAAGGAAGCCTGCACCCACCTCTGGGCGTTTGGTGGTGACTCACCCAGAAGAGTCCACTCCCCCACACCGGACACAGGAAAGACAAAAGTCCTTCCATTACAGGGACTCAGCTCAAAACCTCAAACCAGAGAGGCCATCTCCATCTGCAGCCAGCAGGCTCTTTCAAATTCTCTTTCCTGTCTGTCGTACAACCACAGTAAATGTCTTTCAATTTCTTCAAAGCACCAAGACTTTATGCATGGATTTTTTTCTCCCTGTGGAAAATTCTTCACCTAGTTAACTCCTAGTTATTCTTCCTTGCAACTTACCTCTAACCACTTACAAGCTCCCCAAGTGTCGGGACCTGTATCTTTCCAGAAAAGTCACCCTTAACATGATGACTCCCAATGTATCTTATCATATCCCCCAAAAGGTTCTAAGTTCCTTGAAGGCCAGGATTCCTGTCTTATTGAAGGTTGTATTCCCACTGCTTTGTGCCTGAGTCACGATAGGCACTTGGTCAATGTCTTGAGTTGAAAAGAAATAGAAACCGTAATATACAAACCATCATTATTATCCTTAGAAGAAGGTTGGAGGAGTATGAAGACTTATTCTCTTATGCTTAATTCATCAGCCATCGCCTGGCCTAAACTGGTGGTTTTCAAAGTGTGACCCTGGCCTTGTAACATTAACACCATGTGGAAATTTCTTAGAAACATAAATTCTTGGTTCAGTCCCAGACCTGCTGATTCAGAAACTCAGGGCACTTTGTTCAGTACTCTGTATTTTAATCACCCCCACTGGCGAGTGATTCTGATGCATGCTGAAGTTTGAGAAAACACTCCCTAGTCCTAGGGCCAAGCTTGGGTCGTAACATTCAACCATGGGAATATTGAAAATTAGAAAAATTTTACATTTATAACAAGATTTGTTTATCTGAATAAACACTTCTCCATCCTGATCCCCCATCTTCTTATAATAGTTTAAGTCAGCAGCAGGCATAAGTTTTATTAAGCTCCATTGAGTGGATAAAAACACTAAGTTGAAGAAAAAAAAAACCCACTTTCTCAAATGATAAGATTGGAACAGGCAGGGTCAAGGAAGGACTCAGGCCCAAGGGTCTTTCCACAGTAACACAAAGTCATTCGGAAGCCAGTCAAATAAAATAAAGCACCAGAGACTTCACACTTTAGGGGCCAGAAATGTGAATACATCTTTCCCAGCACTATGATGTTGGCTGATAATGGTAAATGACTTCTCAAGGGGCTTCCTGAGCGTTTGGGTTTCTAAGGATGCCAGTCAGACCTTCAGGATAATTAAGGGCAATGGGTCATACAGCTTACATTGTAGTTAATTTTTTATAAAAAACATAATACCCAATTCATGCCACCCCAAAATGGCTTTTAAAACCTGCTTCACATTCGTAGAGGCGAAGAACCCCCATCTGTAAGAAACCTCACTTCTATATAGAGAGGTTCCAGAACAAACTCTTAGGTTTGGGTGGACACAGCAGGGAAAGTTCTGGAAAATGACAAAGCAGGACTGCCGGAGATCGTCTGTTTGGATGGCTGTCTGGCGCCCCCTTGTGTTCAGTATCAGGACCCAAAAGAGCTGGAAGGCAACAATGATGCAGTGAGGGGCAAATGGCTACAGCAATTCACAAACGGCACTCTAGCCAGAGAGGACCAGAGGAGTAGGCTTAGCACTGGGCAAAGGCCCCTCTGACCACCGTCTGGGCTCTCCTGAAGCCCCTCCAAGCACTCTTCCAGCCCTAGTGGAAAAGTACTCACTAGGAAGACGCCTGGAGGGGCATAGGTAAAAGCTGTGCCCAAGCTCACCTGTTGCCTCTACCAGGAGGATGGATCATTGCATCCTTCCTGCTGGGTGTTTGGCCAGAGGGCTTCTCCTCGTGACTTACTGCCCAGGGCAGAAAAGGCTTAGAACACCCCCACCCCTTTCATTAAAGGGAAATTGAGTGTTCTGCTGAAGACAGCTCTGGCCCCTGAGGAGACATTGCAAGGCAGTTCTGAATGTGCTAAGTCAGTGGGTGATAATGGGCACTGTGTGCCCAGCAAAGGCACTTCCCACCCTCTGCCATAAATAGTCTTTAACTGGTTCAGACAGAAGCTTGGGGTTGGCTCTTCCTTCTCACCTGCCTGCTCCTTGACTTCCACCCCCCAGGGCCCTACCCTCCCAGCCATACCACCGAATCCTGCCCCTGGTGTGAAAAGACCTTGGCATGTTCAGCCCAAAACAGCAGAGCCAATGCCAAGCGTCCAGGGCAGCTCTAGCCCCAGAGCAGGGCTCCCCTCAAGGAGCAGCCCTGATCTGAGCCTTAAATTCTGGTTGGATCCCAATTCCTCCTCATATAAGCTGAGATAGACAAGTCATATAAATCAGATCACTAAAACTCTCTGAGCCCCAGTCTCCTCATGTCAAAAATGGAAATCTCAGCCCTGAAATTAGCCCAATATGATTCTAGGGATGATAGACTTGAATATGTTGGAAAATCTAACAGACAAGTATCCTCTTGCCTCTGAGCCTTTGCACATTCTGTTCCCACGGCCTGGAACCATTTTCTCCCCTCTCTCTGTCACTTGGCTATCACCTGTTTATCTTCAGTCTCAGCTTAGACCTCCTCGGGAACCCTTCTGTGTTTCCTTGAGCCAAGTCAATTTCCCCTGCAGTGGTTCCCATAACTCTCTGCATGTCAGCAGTCCCAAAAGTGGTCACAAAGTATGTTAACTGGCTGTTTGCTGGTCTGGGACCTCACTGTGATAAACCCCATGAGGGAAGAGCAGGGATAATGTCTGCCTTATTCACCTTGGCATCTTCGGGGTCCTGTACAGTGCCTGGCAGATAGTAGGCACTCAGTATATATGGATTTGCCAGGATGGACAGACTCAGAATGAAGCACAGGCTGGGGCCAAAGAGCACGGGCCAAGTCAGGAAAGCAGCTAAGGGAATGTGCGCACATATCCATGATGTGGACAGATTCCCACAATGGCCTGTAGCCCCCCTGTCTGTCATGGAACCCAGTGCTATCTGTGCCTGTGAGGACCCTGTACCAGGTTCCTGGTGCTCTGGCCTGTCAGAGAAAGAAGGAACCTTAAGGGCCATTCAGGCCAGTAGTCCACAGGCAGAGCTTCGGTCTTCTCTGCCCAAGCTCTACCAGAGAGGTTCTGCTTTTATTCTTTTGTATTTGTTTTTCTCAATGGGATAGTGTTTTAAAATCTGGTTCCATGAGGAGAAGGGAAATGTGAAAATCATCTGTGCCCTCATTTTACAAAAGGAGAGGAGACTCAGAAAAAAGGAGTTTTCCCCAAGGTCAAACGGCTCAGTACTGGCATGAGAAGACCCCACATCCTCAACTCCTTACACACTTTTCAGAAGGAGGGAAGAAAATTAGTGATTGTTGTAATCTGGAGTAAAAGGCTGAGTCTGCCCGAAGAGTCCCCAGGTGCAATGTGCTCCTGCAACACCATCCCATGGTGGGGGTGAGCATCACATGCCATTTGTGCCAGCATCCTGGGGGTGAGAACTGGGGTGGGGGTCCAGAGGGACCCACAGAGCCTGGCCGTGGAATTTCATGGTCACAGTCACACACACACACACACACACACACACACACACACACCTGCACTCGTAGCTAATCATCATCCAAACTCCTGCCTGGCCTTGACAACTGTCCCTGGGAATATTGTCTCCTTAGGTCATGGCGGGCTGAACCAGCTGGGAGGGGCCTTTGTGAACGGCAGACCCCTGCCCGAAGTGGTCCGCCAGCGCATTGTAGACCTGGCCCACCAGGGGGTGAGGCCCTGTGACATCTCTCGCCAGCTCCGCGTCAGCCATGGCTGCGTCAGCAAGATCCTGGGCAGGTAAGCACGAAATTCACCCCAGATTGCCCTCCCTGCTCTCCAGCTGATCTCAAGGCAGCAAGCCCGTCTGTCCTCCCGGGGAATGGGGAATTGCTCCCCATGTCCAGCTTTGATCCTGAGACCTGAACAGTTATGGTGGTCCTTCTGGACCTCTGCCCAGCCACTACTTTCCTACTGTTTTCTTGCCCTTCCTTCTTTCTTTGTCCACTTAACCTTCTCTTAGGTTCTCCCTCTCCCTTCTCCTCGGCTCCATGTCTCATTTGCTATAGGCTTCTCTCCTCCTAAGGCAGGAGAATCTTCCCCAAAGGTCCTTCTCCTACTGAGAGCTAGGGAAATTGAGCCACTAGGGAGGGGACACACAGTCAGATGAGCTCCCAAGGTCCAACCCCTAAAAGAGGATCATCTGAGTTTGTGCTTCTTGAACCACAATTTCTCAAGACCCCAGATCCGTGCTTCACAGCCCTGGCAGCACATTCGAGTCACCTGGGGAAGCCTGATTTTAAAAATAGCAGTAGTGTTTATGCCCCAGCACAGACCAATTAAATCAGAGCTTTAGGGGAACAGGCCCAAGTTTTGGAATATAACTCCCTCGTCCATCTGTGCCCAGTAAGTGACTCTAATTCTCTGCAGCCAGGGTTGAGAACCACCGACCCAAAAGTTCAGGAGAGACCAGGAGCAGCAAAGGCCTGCTTCCGAGCTGACGCAGCCACAGATTCCAGTCTGCAAAGCCACTTCCACCAGAAACGCCTCTGTGCCAGAGCTTTCTGTCAGCTCTGTATACGTGTGCCTGTCCCCCTGCTCTGACTCTTATGTGGGTTTAGGAGGAGCCCCAGCTGGACAAGGCAAAGGGGCCTGGACTGTTCTTTGAACTGTGAAAAGCCCTGGCTCCCCGCCTGAAATGGGGGAAGGTGTGAGCCTTTGCTGGGCCTGGGAGAGGGAACTCCCGTGAAGGGCTGTGGTGTCCCACAGGGATGAGCCCTGGATGGAAGTAACAGATGAATGCAGTTTTAAAGAGCCAGATTATTTTTCATGCAGATGAGACCAGAGAGTTTCTACAACAAGGAGAGGAGGAGAGGATATCCTGACCCAGGCCAATGATCTGCCAAACCAACTAGTTGGAGGGTAGAGGGAGGGGAAGGGTGGACACCCAGGAAGAGGAGGCTCAGCTTAACAAGCTGGACCTGGCTGGGGATCTAAGCAAGGTCGGGATTCCAGAGTCCATGAGGAGCAGCTTCAACTTGAACCTGCTAAAACCTGATAGAAAACCAGCTACCGGGGGGTGACGGGTATGGCTCAGGTTTGGACAGGAGGGAGCAAAGGTGAATCAGCAAGACAAAGCAGAGGGTCCAGTGACCTCAGCTAGCTTCCCAGGTGGCCAAAGAAAATAGTCAGTCATTGGCTGGATGTAGTGGCTCATGCCTGTAATCCCAGCACTTTGGGAGACCAAGGCGGGCAGATCACTTGAGGCTAGGAGTTCAAGACCAGCCTGGCCAACTAAGTGAAACCTGCCTCTACTAAAACTACAAAGATTAGCCTGGTGTGGTGGCAGGCACCTGTAATCCCAGCTACTTGGGACGCTGAGGCAGGAGAATTGCTTGAACCCAGGAGGTGAAATTGTGCCATTGCACTCCAGCCTGGGTGACAGAGTGAGACCCTGTCTCAAAAAAAAAAAAAAAAAAAAAAGTCGGTCATGTTTTAGCCAAGAGAAGCTGGGTAGAGCAAACTACTGTGCCCCTGTCATTCACACATCATGCACACAAAGATTTCCTTTCTTAGAGGGGAAATCTTTTGTGCCCCATATGATGGCTATTGTAGGTGCTAGGACACAAGGGACTGGCCAGAGGGAAGGGAGAGAGAGCAGCCAGGGTCAGGCCTTTAGCACATGGTGCAGGTTTGGCAGTAGCATGCAGGGAAACAGATAGTTCCATGCACATCAAGCATTTGAGGCCAGCCTTGGGGACACGTTTCAGTCTCATACCCCTCCCCAGAAGCCTCAGAGAGGAGCGAGGCTCTAGCTGAGTCCCTGTCTAAAGACTCCACCTGCTTATTGGGTAATTCTTCGGGGTTCTCTATTGGAGTAGGTACTACGAGACTGGGAGCATCCGGCCTGGAGTGATAGGGGGCTCCAAGCCCAAGGTGGCCACCCCCAAGGTGGTGGAGAAGATTGGGGACTACAAACGTCAGAACCCTACCATGTTTGCCTGGGAGATCCGAGACCGGCTCCTGGCTGAGGGCGTCTGTGACAATGACACTGTGCCCAGTGTCAGCTCCATTAACAGGTGAGAGAGAAAGCAGCCTCTGGTGTCAGGCTGGGGTCCCTGGGTTTGGGGAAATCAGGAAAGAGACCACAAGAACCTAGCTTGGATGGAGCAGAGGCTGGGAAGGGGCCTGATACTGAAGAATCAGGCAGGGAACACACCAGGCTAGGGGCAGGTACCACAGCTACCTGCCTCTTTCCTTGCCTCGTGCTATGAAGTACCCTCCCCCTGGTCCCTAGCCAGTGTGCTGTCTATAGTTTCTTTCCTCAAACACCACATTCTCTTTCATTCAATAAAAGAATTTTCTTGACTGGATCCTTTTCTAAGCCACTAGACCCCTAACCCCGCCTGCATTCAAGCATTCACTCATTTGTTTATTCCTTCAATGATTCACTCACTACCTCAATCAACCAACCATTTACTTACTCACTCACTTTTCATTAATTCATTCGCATGTAATTCATTCATTCATTTTGTGCTAGGCCCTGGGGACACATAAAATCTATCTTTGTGGTGCTTACAGTCTAATGTGAATACAGGTATTAATCAAGTATCTACCCAATATTGTAAAAATGCAATTCTAAGTCCTGCTAGGAAAAGGAACATGAGGGTATGCAAGCTAGCATGGGATTATTTTGTTTATGAAGATCAGGAAAGTCTTCCCCTGAGTAAGAAACAATGAATAAGAGAGGTAGGTGAAAAGAGCTCAGACAGCACATGCAAAGTCCCTGTGGCTAATAGGATCAAAAGAAAACCAGTAAATAGGCTGGGTACAGTGGTTCATGCCTATAATCCCAGCACTTTGGGAGGCCATGACAGGTGAAAGAAAGAAAAGAAAAGAAAAGAAAGAAAAGAAAGAAAGAA